>NW_026856033.1:0-17680 GCF_026571515.1 Ruditapes philippinarum
CGAAGTATATGTTACTAACATATACTTCGTACACACTATTATCATAGAAGCGTAGTAATTTTTATAGCTGTTCTTTCATAAAGATAATGACGTCATCTGAGCGCATTCATGAGCGGTCTAGCTTTAATGATTTCAGACGGGTTCTCGGACATGGATAAAACATCGAAATCCGAATCCGATTTGAAACTTTATCATGATCGGTAAAATGTTTACCGCAAATTTCAATGACACTCTTTTATTGCTGATACCTGCAATACTATTTTGTAAGAGATTGATTGTTTTTGTTGGGGCGTTTGCGAGAAAAAAACGCCAAAATATGATAGGCAAATTTATGAATTGGATGTAATTGTTTTGATCAAATCAATTATAATAAAAAACTGTACGGATATGTCGTGCAAATATATCTGACGTCATAGTGGCACAACGTCACGCTAAATAGAAAACGTTTCGTCAAATAAACTGGAAATTTCTTATTTAATAAATTTATTGAACTTTTTCGCAAAACATTATTTTCTAACTAATTCAATAAATTCAATATAGAACCTATACTCATTCATTATTCTCTTTTATGAATTTTCTTTTAATGAGCGACCAGATTTATAAACATAGGCTCATCTCATCTGGGTGTAAGCTAGTCGCAATCACTTTTCGTTTTGTTTATGTTTGACGTGGTTCAAATATCAAGATTTTCTTGTCAGTAATTTGTTAAAGTAATTTTGGAAAAGAAAATATATCATGTCTTCCGTGCCATTTTAACATTTTTGCTCTGGTGAATGCATTTCTTCTTTCTGATAAGGGGATAAGACCATAATTATCGCCAGCACTGGCGAAATTTAATGTGAAGACAACAATACACAAATTCTGCATTTTATACAAAAATATTCTCAAACTATAAACGTGTGTTTTACATGGTATATTTACAACGAATATCTATTATGCCACCAGCTAGAAAGATATTGATACCCGATCGTGCAGCATTGTTCAATAATTTATTTCTGAGATGACAAATATCTATCATTTCCTACATACAAATAATTTATTATCAGCAGACTGGACAAATAGAAATCCACCAAGTAGAAAAATGCGCCGTACGTTATCATTGATATTTTATGCGCCATACGTTATCATTTCCGGAAAATTCCCCGATATTAATATTTACACCAGTAAATCTAGCCAAAATGGGCATGAATGATTACTTGACAACATATTACAACTTTTTAAAGTCAGTGGTTTCAGTTAATATACATATATGTAAAAGAAACAGCGAATTTGAGTGAAGAAGCCGTACGTTACCACGATCAAACCGGTGGAAAATTCTCTCGCTTCGTATCTGGTGACGCGCATTTCAGAAGTAGTACGGGACGAAACACCATGAAATAAATTTCTGTGTGCCAGGAAAATTGTGGAGAAGGTTGTTATATGTACCTTTACACAAGAACATCACGAATTTCAGAGAAAAAAGGGAAAAACCTACATCCGCCATCTTGTTTGTTTGGGTAACGAACGGCGTGATTCCTCCCCGTGGTATTTAATCACAACAGAAAATGTTTTCGTTCAGACTTATTTTGTACTATTGTTTTTTTTTTTGTTTTTTTTTTGAGTGATGTCACAGCATGACCGGGAATTTCTAATATGGGGGTCAACACAAAATGTCTTTCATGTGTCTTCTTAAATATGTGGATGAATAAACTACTTATCGTGAGTAATTTTTGCATATTTTTACAGTTTTGGGGAAAATATGCTTCCGTCTTTTATGCAATCAATTGCTTTTTGAGATAATTAGCATTTAAGTTGTGATTTACCGGTAAATTCAAATCGACTCGAGAAGCATGACGATTTGTGTTATGGGAAATTAGCCAGTTATTGAAAGACTTCGCATTTTCCTATAAACGCCAAACTGTAAAAAAAGAAAATGCGATGTCTTTCGATGAAGGACTAGGTGACAGATTTACCGGCGCACATCAATATCTTTTTGCAATTATCTAATTGATAACTTTCATACTTGGACACAACAGCACTTTGGCAAGACGGTCAAGTTGACCATACTGAACTTGACCTTCTCTTATAAAAATGACATTGATCTTCAAGGTCAAATGTTTTAAGTTTGCTTTATTTATGAATGCCTATTTTGTGTCTTTTTTCGTTGATAAATTGGTATGACTTTTTTCATATGAACTAAAACTAATTATTTATATTTTTCCTTAAATCTTGTTCTAAGATAGTAAGATAATGTAGGCGTGCGGGTCTGTTAGGCCAAAAATAAAATTATGTTTGTTTCCCCTTCCCGACCCATTACAATCAGGGTTGGTAGGTAGGTAGGTAGGACATTTTTTTATATGTGCATAATAATAAATAAATGCATATATGTATAATGAACTATTACAATTAATTTATTAATGTAATATTATACATTATATACATACATTACCATATTCACAACTGACATATGCAACAATTTATTAAACAATGCTAGTGTCACAGTCTAAAATATCAGATTAGATTGTATCTATTGTATTCTGAAAGAAAAAAATACTTTCATCCCATTAGATCCTGAAAAAATCTATTGGGAAGGGGAAGGTTTGTTGGGTAGGTAGGGAAGGGGAAGTAAATTAAATTTTTGTTTTAAGCCTTAGTAGAAATGACAATATGTGGGATAAATCAATCTCAATATCAATTCATTCGTTAGTCCTTTAACAAGATTCACATGTTGTTTAATTATCTCGATAAGGATTCAAACTTGTAACTATTCAACCCTTATTATGAAAAAGTTTGTAATATATACATGTAATTACAAATACATTCAAGATAAATTAGTGCGACGTCATTATATTAAGCAATGACTCGAGGAAGAAATAAGCCAACTTACAAACTTACTAATTTGATAAACAAAAGTAGTTTAGCAAAGCATTTTTCATTTGGTTCTTGGTTCACCAAAACAATTTTATTAACTAAATTAGCAAAAATTTGCATTTGTAAACATATATCATGCCTTTTAAACCACAAACAATAAGTCTACATCTTTCTCTGTCGAAACACATTGAACGCGAAAATAATATATTTAATGGCATGTTTTCTAAACTCCGATGCTTTTTTCCATTATAATCCAGCTGATGAACAAAGTTTGTATCAACTAATACAAGAACAATACCTTCACCAGCAATACATATATCACGTAAGCAATAACCAACAAGTTGTGAACTCGATATATGATTTCCTTTGGCATCTATTGTAGTAAGACCAGTATTTGCCTGGAAGTAGAGTCGTTCCCCATTGTCACTTATAGCAATTGAGGGATTGTAGTTTTTGTCCGGATAATGATAGATAACTTGCTTTTGTTTACAGTTTTTGTCATATTTGTAAATTTTGTCTTCACTGGTAACATAGAGTGTGTCACCGTGGCAAGCTAGATCGTAACATTCATGATCTAGCGTCACTGACTGCCTTAGGTTTATCTTACCTGACACATTAACGTACTGTATGGTACTCATCCATAAAGTAGCAACAGCTGTATCGTTGCCTATATAACATACAGAATAGGGATTTTCAGGTACATCACAGTGGCTTATTACCTTGTACAAACTGTCCAATTTCTTCAGTTTGTTATTCCATTTATCAGCAAGGAGAACTTCATTATTAGGAAGCATGCACATACCAGTAATAAAACACCTTTTTTTATCATTGTTGTCTCTATTAATTAAAGTATTATTTATACTAACGTTATAAGATCCATTTATACTTTTGATGGCTAGACGACGTTTCTGTTCACCATAAGACCTTTCAGATGTAACCTGTTTTATTCCATGACATTTGCTTTTTAAAAAGAAAGAAAAACATTTTTTTTATTCTATTGACACAATGTTCATTTGTGATTATGAATACAAAAAAAATATCATGATAGACAAAAATATCGACAAACATTAGCCATACAATCATCTAGCATTAAGCTAAAAACTTCTATGGTCTTTAACACTGGTTTCAATAATATGACTTTAATTATAGACATTTAATAACACGGCTCATATTTCAATATGATGTGTATATATGTTGTGAATATGTTGGGTATGTGTAATATGATTATACATTGTAATTGTGTATTTCAGCTGTGGCCCACTTGGAAGATCGGGAAACCGAATGTGTAAGCCTCGTTATATAAAGGCGTTACTCACTTGCTTACACACAACGGGTTAACTTCAAATACAATCAACTATAAACAATAACCATTCGTTTAAACGTATAAATACTGTATTCATTTAAAGGGTGTGTACGTTAAGATTTGTACAAATTAAGGCATTAACTATGGAAGGGAATATACGCAAATATATTCTGACATTACAACTGAAGTTTTCTATTGATAACTTTAAATTACTATTCGAATATCGAATATCATTGTTGTTTCCTGATTAAGTAATTAATATCTAATTATTATAATATAATAGTATACAAGTACAAATGTTGCTGCAATGCAGCAATTGAGAAGCTCCGCGCAAAAAAAATGTGCTCATTACAGATACCTTACCAAATTATTCCTACGCACAGGTCATGTTATATTCAGACTAAGTACTATTGTAGATTTTTTCCGAATGTTTTGTAGACCATTTTTTACATAATTATTCTTAAGAGGGAAAAATATTTAATATAAAAATGCTTTCACTGATGCCTGCCTGGAAAGGAAAGTAATTCCATTGAATACAAACAAGACTTACAAGACTTGTAAATGTTATGTGACATGACTGTACTGTGTTCTGTTTCAGTAACAGAAGATAGATGATAGAAATATCAAAGTGTGTTATAAGTGTAACAAATATACAAATAGTAACAAAAGGGACTAATATTATAATATAGTAATATTACATGCATATTTTTCATGTCAAATTAAAAAAAAAATGGTTTCTTTCAATACTGAAAGTAGAACACACTCTGGAATGAAAAAATGGGATGAATTTCCAAAAGACCAAATTCAGGATTTTTTTGTTTGTTATACACGCGTTACATGGTGATACAGTATTTATCAATATAATAGAAGACTGTTACCTGAATTTTAGGTCGGTATGAGTAAATTCACTAATATCATATTCGTGCAAGACAAAGATATGAAAGCTATTTGACATTGGTAATATATAAAAAAAACTATTGTTAATTAATTTTTAGGGAGATCAATATATATTTTTTTGTTGAATTGCTTTAAAACCATTCATAAAAACATTACACTTCATGTTCAAACTGCAGATCAAAGTTTCTGTTGTTGTCATGATATCTATCTATAGCCTATGCTTAAGGTGATTCCGCTTTGTCAGCCAACAACAAGCTCTTATGGTAAAATGATGAACCATTTGAAAATACACTTCCAGGTTTATATTTTAAGGACAATTATAAACAAAAATAAAAATGATAACAATAAGAATATTTACCTTGAATGTGCTACATTTCTGAAGACCAAAAACATTCTGTTGCAAAGTTTTATGCACATTTCATGAAAGGCAAAATCTTTTTAAAAGTCTGTTTTAGTGCCAACAAAAGCTTTTTTTTGCAGCAAATACAAAAATCTTTCAAAACTTAACTCCAAATAAATCAGTATCTCATGTCCTTCTAAGCACATGGCCTCCATTATTTTTTGTAAAAAAGTAGTGCAAGAAAACAATCATCATTTATAGCCTTATGAACTACAATTAAAATGAAAACACAATCAAACTTTAAAATCTAACCTTTTTATGTGTAACAGTGAATTGTGTCTGTTTGTCATGTACACAAGAAATAGGTAAATGATGTTTATTTTCATGGTACTACTTTTTTTACACATGTCACGGAGGCCATGTTTTCTCAAGGTCAGATAAACTACTTTCCTAAGATTTATGTTTTTTTTAAAGTTTTTTGTATTTTCTGCAAAAAAATAGCATTTGCACTAAAATAGACTTTAAACTGGATTTTGCCATTCATGAAATGTGCATAAAGATTTGCAACAGAATGTTTTTGGTCTTCAGAAATGTAGCACACTCAAGGTAAATATTCTTATTATCATTTTTATTTTTGTTTAAAATTGTCCTTAAAACATAGAATTGGAAGTGTACTTGCAAATGGCTCATCATATAACAATGTGAGCTTTGTTGTTATATGAATTTTGGCATACTTTCACCTTGCACAGACTTTGTGAAAACAAACTTTGTTGACAGAGCGGAATCACCTTAATGAGGGTCCATCCGCTCGTAAGGCTACATAATTCAGCTTTCGCTGTCGAGTACGGACCACCGGACATGTCACCAGTCATACCATTATCACAAAGACGCTAATGAAATGTAACCTTATATACTAAAGTTTAATTATTTTAAAACAACCAATATATTAACATGTTATTATTAAACATTTAATTTCAAAAATATAAATTAAATATAATTATCAAAAGCAAAATTGTTAAAATCTTTTGCCTGAAATCTTCTTTATATTGACAAATTCAATCACTAATAGTATACTTGATATGCTGTGTGTAAATGTATTTCAAAATGTAACAAATTATAATTTCATGTACTACTAAAAAAGGGAAATAACAAATTTATAACCTAAGTAACATTTACAGCTATTTATAGCTTTCGAATTTATGTAACAGCAGAACTGCTTTCCGGTTCTTATTCATAAATATGACATGCTGCGAATCAACGACGGGGAAACGAATATAGAAATCGAAAGGAGTTCTTGAATGCGGATTTACTTTTAGCTGTTAATCGAAAGGATTTATTGCTCAAATCCGGGCCCATGGACAAAAAAAATAGTAAACACAAATAGCTCCGGAGCAATAATATAATATTACTATGATTTCTCCCGCTTGAGTGTAAGTATAAACCCGTTACATCGGGCGTAAATCGGTTTATAATTATATAATATATCCGTCATTACTGGAAAGAATAAGAGCAATCTATTCTACAATAAGAATGCATATATATCAAAGTTTATTAAACATTTAAAGTGCAAACCATTTTTGAAGGTACATTTGTATACATGTATGTGCCCGAGATAAACAAGCATTAACAGTACATATACTCAAGTTTGATAGAAAGAAAGCGGTTATTGCAATTCTGTCCCACGAATATATAAAAAAGTTCGAAAAAAGCTTGCATCCTTACTTACATAAGATGTAGTTTCGGTTTCATGCATACACATTCGTTCAATATGTATATGCATGTGCAGAGACGGCCTGCATATATTATAACACTTTCGTATATTATACAAATATGGACTTTTTAGCTGTTGAATATGATGTGATATGTACTGAAAAAATTAATATTGACCGAGGCGATAGCACCTTTCCCTTTTATCATTTGCCAGTTTGTCAAACTGAGTGACAGATAAATTTGCTGATAATGACAACGGTCTGTTTCTTAGAAAAAGCGACATCCAAGATAAGCGGCGATATTTATACTTAGATATTTAACGACCTTTATACTTGATTACTGCCCGCCATTTGGCGATAAAAGACACCATTGGTCTTCGGTCCTCAGGTGCTTTTTGACATCATCAGGCCTTTAGCAGCAACGATGTATTGGCCCCTGAGATATCCGTTGAACCAAAACGATGTGCGAAAGAGTCATCATGTTCAGGGAATGGTCGTCACTTTCATAAGCAGTACAAGTTATCAGCCCTGTTATAGAAGGGCCAATTTAGATTACTTATAAGATATCAAAATTCAATTATGATTAACATGCAATAAAAGTTAGCATGTTTACATAATTTAATGACTATGATCAGTTTCAAGAAAAAAGTATGTTTAACAAAAAATTTATACCAGCAATTATTAGTTAATAAAAGAAACACAATGTCTATATTACAATTTATTATCACACAAGCTGCGGCGCATAAATGAAATAAATAGAAGATATTTGTTTAGTTCGTTACCACTAAAAGTTCATATTTCACGAGTGGCTTTTGGTGCTCACTCTATGAAATATATGTCGGTCTTGTCCTAATCTAAACAAATTGTCATTTTGTTATATGCAAAGAAATGTTTGAAAAAGACATTTTAATCTAATACTAAATGTAAAGCGCGCCAAATAATAATGCAACATGACGTTATTTACGACGTCATGTCATTAAGTTGGTTTCCAGTATCATTATCAAAATGATCTTTTGACTCTGTCAAATATTTCAATGATATGTTTCTATAAACAACCGAAAAACATGAAATAAAGCAATTTATCACACACCCGTGCCGATTTTGCGACTCCGTAAATATGGTATTGCACGGCCGTGCATATATTTTGACGTGACGTCATTAGCGTTATGCAAACATAGTGTAAAGACGCGCTTTATGTTAGCGTTCTACTGTAGGCGCGTCAACGGAAAATGACTCTTATTTCACTTTAAACGGTCTTTATTTTGGGTAAGTGATAAATAGAATATTAAATTCGTGTAAGCTCATTACTGAATTTATTGCACTCGTTGAATAAAATAATATTATGCTCGCCAGAGGCTAGCATAATATAATTTTATTGAACTCGTGCAATAAATTCAGTATTGAACTTACACTCATTCAATATCCTCTATTTATTACATACTTTTCGATGGTTCATAGAAATATATCAGTGATATAAAACTGACAGTTTCAATGTTTAAAACAGTGAAATTATCAATTTGATGAATTCATTGTTTTGAATTTAAAGGGATATTCAGGCAAAATAATGACAGAAATATTAAAATGATCTTTTGTACTCAACTCGCGCTAAACTGACATTTCTAAAAGTTTCAGCATGAATTTCTCTTTAAATTCTATATATATGAAACATAAATATATCTATATATGTTGAACAAAATTTAGACGGCAATAGAATCACCGAGTTTTAAAACAAGTCAGGTGACTTGAACAAATACTTGAAGTTACATTAACAGATACTGTAGATATTGTATGACTAAAACAAGTCAAAACATTCATTCGACATGTTCTTTAACGTTTCCAGAGTTCACTGTGACAACTATTGTGAAATCCTAGCGCTCTAACCTGACCCACGCGGGTCAGGTTAGGAAACCACTATTTTATTTTTTATATGGAGAAAAGTTTTGTTCCTTTGACTGTCTAAGATATTCATTTTGAGGGCATTTACAGAATCAAGAATGAAATAATTCAAAACTAAGAAATGAAAATTTTGCCTGTTTCTCTCTTTAAGCCCCTTTAAGTTGTTTCAGTGAAATACCAGCGTGCACAGTACTGGAAACCAATCTAATTACGTGACGTAGTAAATTGGCGCGCTTTTCATTAAGTATTAGGTTAAATGTCTTTTTAAACCGTTTCTTTACATATAATTAAAAGAAAAGTTGTTTAGTTCAGTGTAAGATCAAAATATATTCCACCTTGTGAACACCAAAAGTTCTTTTTTTCACTCGTGGCTGCGCCACTCGTGAAATATACCTTTTTGTGCTCACTCGGTGAAATATATTCCCATTTACACTGAAATAAACAAAAATCCTCTATTTAATAAAAACGATATTACACTTAGTCTAGTGTAATACATTGTAACACTTTGACGTGACGTCATTTGTGCTCTATAAAATATTGTCTGATTTTATTGACCTGTCACTTAGCAATACATGATAGTACTCATTTTAATATTCGATCCCACTTCGGGATTGTCTGTGTATTTTACGAGAATTAATATGGAGTATAAAATTAACATTTGAAGAACTCCAAATAGCTTAATGTAGGTTCTCGCAACATTCACAATAGCACAGTCGGTTAAGTGATTACCTAATGTATGAGAGGTCCGAAGTTCGATCCCTTCTTTTGACATTCATTTTATGCTTATTTTTTCGTTATATTTAAGTACATTTTAATGAAAATTGTCAAGCATTTGCAAAATTGTTTACACTGATATGAAACAACTATGATACGTTGAATTGTCACGCTTTGTATTGTATTTTACGGCACTGAAATGACATTTATTGATTTTAATCCGAATGAATTTTGAATATAAATTCTTTAACAAGAAGTGTAGTATTTACCAAAAAATTGCAAAACATATTAACCATAACTTCAAAAATGTTGAAAATAGTTATGAATTTATGAATAAGAAAAATAAAACTGGACATACGATGTCTCGATCCTACAACACGTAGCGCATTTAGATATTACATACCCTTAGTTTACCCCATTTCGCTATAACGGTCAGTGTAACTAATTCATAGTAACAAGATTAATTTATAGAAGTTTATGGTGACATAAAGTTTTTTATGTCTTTGTGCATTCATTTTATATTGTTTTACGGAATTTAGTACGGCTTAATACACAGACTTTTGTAGAAATTTTTAGCCAATCAACAAACCATGTTTTATCACGTGGTCTGATTAACCAATCAAAACTAACAAGCCATTAGTCTTTGTTTACTTGGCGTTTGTGAAACGCTCCCAAAAAAATCTAATAATTTTGGAAAACCACCTCCTCCCAACGCCTCCTCCTCTAAAGTTATTGTCAAGTTTCATTTCAATTTATTTAATTTTTAATGTAATTTTTACAATGTAGAACTACTTTGAAGTTTTCCCCATTGTTACATACATTGTTCAAATGTTATATGTTAAAATATTAAATGTTAACAATGAAACCGATACTTTACAAGTTTTTTTCTTGATCAACATATGAGGATGTGTTCAAAACAATTTATTTTGTTTGTATATTGTCAAATTATCTGTTTGTATTGAGACGGGCGGTTTTTCCTCCCAGTTATGTTCTTGGAAAGCGTGAAAAAGTTTTGCATTTATTCACCAACGGCCCATAAAGTGATACATATATTATAACACAATAGCATATTGTCATGCTGCTAGAAATTACACATCAAATATACATGAGCAGTGTATAGTCTCAAGGAATTTTCCGTTAATTGAAATATGATAATTCAGAAATATAAATCATTCACGAGCCAGGACGCTATTAAAATAGTGGTATTGTTAACGAAAATTAGACTTATGTTAATTTACATTAATCAAAAAAGTAAATACCTTACGCTTACGAACTTCAAAAGTTGAGTAAAATTGTTGTATTTGCACGGATATTGGCGTCACGTAATACAAACTCTTTAAATTAAACGTCTGTAACAGCGGTAATGAGCTGATTTAAGATATGTTCGGATTTCGGATTTTATTTTCTTAAAAAATATTTCCCTTAAAAAAATATGAGTTTAGAAACCGCCCACTTTCATATTTATATTTCATATTTATTTTCAACAAATATAAAATATACTTGACTGATATAGCACCATATTTCATGCTTAAACTTTAAAAAAGGACATATTGTCATACCATGTAGTTGCGTAAAAAAATTGAGCAACAAACATAAAGACATTTAAGATATAAATTCATTACGCAGTCTAAATGCATAATATAAAAGCATTGATAAGTTTCGTATTGTCTTAACACTTTTGTTTGACAGTGATAAGTTAAACTTATGATTATTTGGATGTTACTTATTTGGTATAAATTGTTGACGTAAATGTTCAGTTCATATAAAGCGCGCTATCGTTAGCGTTACACTATAGGCGCGTCAATGATTAACTGTTTACCTTTCTTATTTTACGTATGTGACAAATATAATATTACATTCGTGTAGATTCAATACTAAATTTATTGAACTAGTTGAATAAAACAATATTATGCTCGCCAGAGGCTCCCATAATATGTTGTTTTTTTCAACTCTTTAAAACATTTCAATTTTTAACCAACACTCATCCCATATATTCTATTTACGAGAAATAAATTGTACATTCTCAAGAAAAAAAAACAAATTTGAAACAATTATCATTTTTATCATATGCAAATAGATTTAAAAGCTGATAATACGAATTAAGATAAAAGATTCCGATTCAAATTTTATCATAAATAATTATTCTTAATTCATGTAAGAAAAGTGCCATATTAAAGAAAACTTAGCGGATACTCATTTCAAAAATAACTGGCAGAATTTCAGATATAAAAGAATTCACGTATTACTCGGTTAACTCTTAAATAAAGAAACTATTTAAATGCTGGAATTTGTTGATTTGGAAATGTTTTATTTTTGGTTTACGGCGTACTGATCAACACAGTTTAGGTCATATTGCGCCAAAACAGAAAGGGATAATTTTGGTTAACCTCGGTTGTTTTAATCTTCAATGCAGTGCCAAGGGTCAAACCACATCACCTTCTGAATAATTCAACTTCAGTAATTCGGAATCATTTAGTCGCTCACTGTACCTGAATCTCAGTGTAGACCAAATGTGATTTCGGCCAATTGCTATAACAAGAAGACTTATTATTCTGCCAACACTCGAAGGTGTTGACTATATTATGTTTCATTCGTCTTATAAATAAACCAAATAAATTTAAATTATTTCAATACGCTAAAATAGAAATCAAAATGTCGGATCAATTAAAGTTGTTTTAGCGTATTGAAGAGGTTTAACTATTGCCGACATTTTTGTTTTCATTAGTCATATTTTACCAACAATCGGATAATTAGATATTTCTCAATTATAAATCTATTTCAGAGATAAACAGATGCTTTATGGCAGGTTGCAATATTTCAAATAAAAGGTATCGAATGATTATTTTTAGTCAAACTTTACTTTTTTCTATATTTTTCAAGTAATTAAAGAGAAATCAAACTTAAATGTTTCCGATAGATATGTTAACAGTCATTGTTGCACGCTTTTAAAATTCGTTTGTTTAATATGATACCTTTTGTACCATATTAACCACAATAAATAACTGATTGTAAGAAATGTATAATTACCCATGTCTTGATTCCCTGCATGCTGTACAAAAAAACGTGTCATGGTCAGGACAATAGAGAGTACATTGTGTATTTTGATGTTCGGTACAAGTTCTGGTTACGTCAGTTAAATCTGAAGACAGAAGATTTACGCTTTCAAATATTTGTACATGTTTTTGTGTTTACAGAATAAAAAATTTTTCAACCTACCCAATTTTTCAAAAAATTTTAAATATTTTAACAATTTTCCCAAAAAAATTTTTTAAAAAAATTTTTGTTTTAAGCCCTTTCCCAATTTTAAAAATTTTAAATACCCATTGTTTTACAAAAAAACAGAATAACTGTTAAAAAAAAAAAATATAATATATCATTTTTATTCAAAATTTAATTTAAGGGAACCCGTTTTTTAAAAACCCCCTTCTTTTTTAATCCCCCCCCATTTAAAAGAGAAAATTGGCAATTAGGGCAGCGTTTCCCAATTTAAAACATTGAAAAGAAAACCACCCGTCTAACGCAAACAGTTCTTGTTGAAATTCGTTAAACTGATGAAGTTTTAAAAAACTTTTTTCCAGGGCCTTCCAAAATTGGGGCAGTTAAATTTGTATTTTTTGCAAATTGGTCAGTGGGAAAAATATCAACGATACGGCATTTCTTTATGGCCTTGATGAAATCTACGAGGTGATAGACTGGTGTATCAGTTGATATTTCATCAAAAGACGAAACAGTCATATCATCGTTATCTTTAATATAGTCTCTCATTACTTCATAAACTCGTTGATTCCCTTCAGCACTTTTTTCACCATTTTTAGCAATAACATTTATCTGTAGATCAAGCAAGAATTGCTCTGAAAAAAAACCAACAAACATAATACATGTAGAGAATCAATGCACGGTTTAACGTGCATCAAAATATGCAGATATTAATGCACGCTCAAATTGCATGTGTATTAGCTTTTTCCTCAAATAAGTTACATTTCGTTCCGTTATTTTTTTTTCATATAAATGTAACACAGGTTTCGTCATGTTTTCCTTTTTATATCCGTTATACATGGCGCGCTGAGTAATGCATAAAGTGCATGCTTGCGTAATTATATCGGTAAAACATGTTTCCGTCCTCGTTCATATATACCTACGTGCGCAGTTTTTATGTAAGAACAACAAGGAAAGCTAGAGAATTAGTATTTTAAATATGAATTATTGATATAAGTAAATGTATTTCAAATATAGCTAGTTCAACAGTCAACTAACTTTAGTAACATTCTTATTTAAGTCCTCAAACAAGTAAATGTATAAAATGACAATAATGTTCTTAATGCTTTTTCCTTTTGTCTTCTTTTCAATGTTAACAAAACTTTATTGATAAGAGTTGTGAATTCACAGGGTTTTAAGTATTTTTGCATTATGTACCTTTAAGACTCTTTTGTTTTCCCGCAGATCTAAGATTTAGCATAAGCTGAAGCTCATTTTCTTTATCTGTAAATAAAAACACAACTTGGGAAATTACGAAAATTTATGTAAATAATATTCAATATTGCTAACAGAATATATGCGTGTCCTATTTTTAAGTAATTCGGCATGAATATGATGGTAAGAATATATCTAAGACCAAATATTTTACAAGTTATTTTCTACATGAACAACACTTGTTCGTAACTTTTAAACAACAACACTTTTTCTGTCCATATTAACAAGCCCGCTTAAAAAGAAAAAGTATGCAAACTCCGGAATGTTTTCTTTTATAGACAAAATAACTAAAGATATTAATTGATTATTCTTTCACAAGCAAGACGTTTTTTTAGAAATTTGATATTCTTTTGATTTTTTTATAGAAATAAATACATTTTTCTTAAGGAATTTTTTTCTTGCATGAAACCTCATTTTTCTATAAAACTTTTTTATAAGTGGTCAAAAAAATCCCCCAAACACCCTTTTTTTTAAAATATGTCTATTTAAACATCATTTTATTTCAAAGTCTGATTCCTTTTTCTAGCTTCACTTTTTTAAATGTTTCTTTCCTCTTTGTAAAGCCTTATTTATTACATTTTTGGGTACGAGTATATCAAGTAATTTAACATATGTTAAAAAATTATGTCCAATTTTGCATTATGTTACTGTTTTGTTCAAATTTCCACAGTTTCATAAAAAGGAAACCAATTATGAATTTGGTGCAATTTAAGGGAATAAAACTAATTTTTTTCAAAACGGAATTACAGATTTTTTAACTACACAACACTGTTTTAACGTATCTTTCGGATTAATACTTACAGTTTAAAAATCAATGGTCTTATGAAAACCAAGTAAGAAATTAGGAATAAACTCTTATTAGTTTCAATTAAAACTTAAAGACAAACCTTTTATCTGTTGTTCTATCAGTTGAAGTTTCAATTCATGCTGAAGAAAGAAAAGTTTAAAGTGTTACATTATATATATTATTCGAATCATGTGCATATCGTACACAAACATGACGAAGAAGAAACTTCATTTTAGTTATATTTATTTTGGTAATTTTCATTTAATTCCTAATTGTCTAAGACCCATTATAATATTGACGGAACACTGGATACACCGTCCAAATACTACCTTTGATTACCTTAAATAGAATTCAGACGATGACCGCAAAGTATATTTACGTAATAACACTTGCATGCCATTTAAAATTATATTCTTAACAATTACTCACGAATGTAATATTCGCCTCAGTGTATTTTTAAGTTAAAGAAATCTAAACAAGGCTATATAATCAAGCGTACATGATGACTAACAGAAAGACAAGTGTTTACACCTCTTTTCTCAGTAATGATTCATATACAATAGAAAGACTAACACCTTTAGAATCACAGTATTTTTCAAAGACCTTTTGAACTTATTATCCATTTTATGAGACTTAAAAATCAATATTGCCTTACTTTAAAATTGCCTTACTTTATCGGTCGTAAAAGCATGTTATAACAATACTCATATGCATTAGCTTTAAAAACTTGCCTGTTTTTGTGCTGTTTTGTATTTCTCTTCTAATCTAGACATCCCATGCTCTCTTAGTTCTCTCACATCCTGTTCAAGGTTAATCTCAATCTGGTTTTGTTGCACCTGTAAGAAATTTATGATAGGACTCCGGTCCGTAAACTCATTTGAAGAATGATGCCATAACAAAACATTGAGCCTTTGAAAGCAAAGAAGTAATACATAAACTTTAGATTTACCAGGTTAAATCTTTTTACAACACACTGCCGAATTGTTAACATGTAATAAGCTTTGTTGAAGATTTTTTATCTTGTATTCTTGCAATTTTTTTAATACTTAAATAGTTATCTGTGTATATGTGTGAAAAGCCAAAAAATAACGAGCTCACGTTTGCAAGATGATACAGAGTGATTCATTAGAACAAATAAAAAGATTGTACTTACTATATTATAGTCAATAATGTATTTACTTCTTAAGCCAATAATATTCTTACTAACATAGACAATAAAATGTTAAAACACCTATGCAAAAGGACGTGAACGTTCTTTTTTATTTACATCATACATCTGTTGCAAAATAACAAATTGTAAACATTAAGAATTTGATAAAGAATAGTGTGCAAGAAATATTACAAATTTGATTAATGTATTCTTAATTTAGAGAGAAATACGATTTAATCCACACAAATTCTAATAAAGAACCAATAAAATGTATCCCAAATCGGCTAATTTACTACTTTTCTCTTATAGGTTGATTACCATATCTAGTAAATGTAATGCGTGTGCAACGCCGGGGTTCCCTTTCAGGGGTGTATTGCCATGTTTGACGACTCTGATTTCTACTACTTCCTAAAACGTTATACTATATCATTCCAATAGGAGTATTACCATATCTAGTAATCGTAATGCTTCTTCTACGCCTGGCTCCCCTTTCAAAGGTATATTACCATGTTTGTCCTTGATTTCTAGTACTTCTTTGAACATTATGATAAACGTTTTTAGTTGATTTTCAGATAGTTCATAGTTTTGGACTGGTGAAGAATAATCATTTCCTTTGCTTCCCTTTGCCTGAAAAAGTAAACTTCAGTATTAAAGTCCCTCATTTTAAAAATTTGCTTGGGCAAAAATAACTTATAAAATTAATTCCCCCTTTTTAAATCTAATTTGGAAAAACTGTTTTAGACTTTGCAAAAAAAAGGCTGAAATATAAAACATGGTATAATTACCCAAAAATTTGTGCAATTGAAATTAACATAACAACAATAAGTGATGACCTGTGGTGAAGGATGTGTACCTTTGGCAAACGCATCTATTTTCCCAATCGATGGTAACTTCTTTCCAAGCCTTATTTCTATCAATGTTGGGTTTTTAACACAACTTTAAGTAAAGGAAGCAGTGACCTCTTTCTGAATTCGCTTGCCATTTGTAGCCAGTTGTTTAACAAAGCATGTAGCAACACTCCACGCATCACTGCTCCATTTTTGGATATCTGTATTTGTAAATAATGGATCTTGAAAACGATGTTTATAAACTATTTGATTATAAACGTTGCCACAAAATCCCCCGTTTGGACACATTTGTCTTGAATTCAGTTTCTGAACTTTGGTACATAAACATTGATGTTTTCTTTGTCGTGGGCATTGATCTTGCTTATGCGGGAGAAGACTTTCCTCTGTACAAGTGTTGCAGTAGTTTCCAAGTTTTTTCATTAGATCATTATGTTGTTTGTGAACAGCCTTGTCGGAAAAACCCTCTAAACCTATTTTTAAATATTTTAACGCCAGAGCTCCTCTCAACCAATTTCTGTACAATTCTTGTGTTATCTGTTTTCTGTGTATAAGGTCCGTTTCAACTGAAATAAATTGAAGAAAATTGCACCAATGATTTTCTGGTATCTGGCAAATCGGTATGAACTTAAGTGCATTGTTTGCTATTTAGATTTACCAGATATGTCCCAAACAAATTAAATAATCAGACAAGCCACACAAACACGAACATTCAGTAA
>NW_026856034.1:0-15768 GCF_026571515.1 Ruditapes philippinarum
GCCGGGTTTTGTTTTTCCATTTTTTTTTTCATAACACAAAAGGGATTAATTGGGGGGGAGCGATAAACCTTTAGGGCGTCTCTGCGTGGGAGACTTAAACCTTTACGATACTGTCAAATGTGCATGTTATGTTAAAAGTGTTAAAAACGACGATAAAATTTTTATAACGGGGGCCTGTCAATCCAAAACTGGCGGGGTCACAGGGAAAAAAGGGGCCAATCAGGGGGATCCCTTAATTTTTTAGTTTCCCCTAAAAATGCCTGCAAGCCCTATCATTTACCTTAAAAAAAAAACAATGGTGGGAGAAATAATTTAAATTAAATTTTTTAATTTTATAAAAATTTAAAGCTTTTTAATCGGTTTTTTAAAATTTAAAATTTTAAAAAAGTTTCCAAATTACTGACATATTGAACTTTGGTAAGTTATTTATTTTACAAAAAGGTGAATTGATTTCTACAAATGGAAAATAATAAGTTTTGTAGTGGGTACAAAAATTTATCCTGGCTGTAGCACAAAGCATTGAAAAATTAAAAAAACGTTTCAATAAATCCACAAATTTTGTCATTAGCTATTCATAAATCACATTATAAACATATAATAAGGTCCCAGAATATCCAAAAAGATATAACATTTTTGTAGTTTATAACGCTATAGCGTCAATAAAAACGCAGCCGTAAAAATGCAAATTTAATAAGTAAACACAATACATGTGAACGTTGAGGAAAACGGGGCGCTGTGAATATCGGAACTCTTTAAATACCGGACCAATTAATTTAGTCATTCATTAAAGGATTGCATGAAACATTGACAACTTCTATCTCCCTGGCCTTATTTGGGGGGCACCATAAGGCCAGGGAGAGTAGAAGTTGTACACACGACAAATTTTTACGACAAAAATCTTTCGTTAAACGATCAACCAAAAACCTATCGGCACTATAGGGGGAAACCGGGGGGCGTTTTCCCCCTTGAAAAATTATTTGCGAAAAAAAATTACATGTTTTTAAAATACTGGATTTTAAAAAAAATTATGGGGCAAAAACTCAAAAAATTTCTCTGAAACAAAAAAAATTTCTAAAGCTTAAAATGACACTTGATTTTGATAAAAACATTACGCACGAAATAACTGGCGTAAAACCAAAAACAAAAACTTTTAAATTTTGGGCCAGGTTTTTTGTTTTAAAATTTTGGGATCCACCAATTTGGAAATCGGGGCATTCCCCTTTTATGAAAATTTTAAAAAAAAAAGATTTATATTCAATTTAACATTTGGGGAAACATGGTATGGGGGAAAATTAATAATTCAAATCGACTTAATTCATACGCGATATATAAACATGAATTCGAGCTTGAGAAATACCTTAATATCATCTACGAAAATAAATACCGAATAGCATTAACTAGGTTTAGAACTTCGTCACATAGCTTAAATATTGAAACCGGAAGATATAATAACATCCCCAAAGAGAAAGATAGATTATGTAGGTTATGTAATATGAATCAAATCGAATCGAAAAATACCATTTTTTCTTCTAGTTTGTCCTTTTTATCGTGATTTAAGAAAAAAAATATTTTCAGCCTTACTTCTGTCACTGGCCAAATATCAAGAAACTTGAGTTACTATTATCATCACGTTCGAATAAAAACTATTTATAATGTAGCTAAATTTATATACTATGCGAATCTAAGTCGCGACGCGTAAAAAAAAGTTCATACAGCACTGTTCAATCTATAATTAGTTTAACTCACGATTTTTTCCGTATTTTAGTTGGTTTACTACTAGATAGAAGTATTTTAAGTATTTACACGCGCACGAGAATCTCATTTTACGCGCGGAGGTTATAAACAGAAAAACCTTGTGTAGCTGATTCAAATTTAATATTTAAATGACCAGTCTTTTTTCTTTGTAGTTTATATTTAAATGATCAGTCTTTTTTCTTGTATCAAAAGTAAAAAATATTATCAATTAAGTATTAATCATAATTGATAATCATGTACTCTTCTGTAAACCATGTTCTCTTTGTATATTATACTCTGTATGCTAAAAACATTGTAAAATGTTTAATGTTGAATAAACTATTATTGTATTGTATTGTATTGTATTGTAATACCGGAATCTGTAAAAAACCGAGAATCGGACGGTTGAAAGGGGAAGATTAACAGTATGAAGTCAATTATATAGATAATTACCCTGACAATACCGGACGTCGAAGGTGTGAATAACCTTGCAATTGTCAATTGGTTGTTTGTAATTCGCTAACTGAGCGGTAACTAAATAGTAATTGTCTGATTTGTTTATTATGTCTCTTTTTACAGTTTGATTTACTTTGATTTATATTTCTTTCTTTAAAACATTAAAAAAGTGTATTATTTTTTATATTTCTGTTTTGAATATTGACTAAATGACTATTGATACTGCATTATCTTTTCAGGACTTTACAACCGGATCATATATATTGTAAAATATTAATTTTGTAAACCTCTTATGTATTTTATTAATACCTGGTTAAATAAAGATATTTAAATTGAATTGAATTGTTTATTATGTCTCTTTTCACAGTTTGATTTACTGTAAAGCACATATGTTACCGTTTAATAGTTATGCCTAAATGCGCAGGTGTAAGCGGTATGAATAAAAACACAGAATTTTTTTTATAATGCGTTGCTTTTGAATATTAATTTCCGTATGTAGAAATTTATTGACTATTTGTGTAATAAACAAACTTACTCGGTCCGTCAATATGCCAGTTTATTTGGTAACTTTATAAATGAACTAATTAAATAGTTCTAAATTTACATAAAATTAAATAGACAGAAAGCTTGTCTTAGGTAAATGGTGGACTTCGCAGGCATCTTAGCGTGAAACTGATAACGATCGCTGATTGGCTTATCTCCGTGGCCCCTGTCAGCTTGATTGACAGGGCGGCGTTATGTCAATTTTCAATGACTGCATGTTTATATTTGATACAAAATAACTACTTGTACGGCCTTATGCTACGCACGCCTTACGGCAAACTTGTTTTTCATCCCTTATTACTTAATCGCTACGTCTTAAAAATCTGTATGACACCGATTAGATTACCATTTGAGCATATTACCGTTTAATCTTATAAATAATGTTTATTTTTGTTTGTTTGTTTTGAAAAATTTGCAGTACTAATTTTTCATCCGACGATGTTAACAATAGAAAAAATGAAAACAATTTCCATTATTGGAAATGCTTGTTTTATCCATTATATGAACAATATTAAAAATTTGTTTTCTATAAGGTTATTATTACAACGGAACGAAGTGATCAACATATTGTATGTTTTTTCGAAAAAAAAACCTTACCGCGGTATTTATATTTAATGAATTCAAAAAATAAGTTATATACTTCAAATCCAGGAGGTTATATACTTAAAATCCAGGAGAGACTTGCCATTTTAGCTTGTGAATTTGAATGCAAAAATAGACTGGATGAGACAGAAAATACAGATAGCAGACCGGCGAAGAGTACATCATAGCATTTTGGATTGTTTTATATTTAAATGAATTTTGGTGATTAAATCGTTACATATGATACTTTCCTGTATTCATTCCCGTCATATTCCAAGATAAAATGCCAATGCCTGTTTTGTTATTATTATTATTATTATTATTATTATTATTATTATTATTATTATTATTATTAATTATATTAGTATTATTTCTTCTTCTTATTATTATTATTATCATTATTATTAATATTATTATCATCAATATTATTAATTATTATAATTATTATCATTATTATTGTTATAATGATAATTTTTATTTTATTATTATTATTATTTTTATCATTATTATTTTTCTTATTACTATTACTATTATTATTATTATTATAAATTATTATTATTTCTTCTTCTTCTTCTTATTGTTAGCATTATTTTAATCATAATTATCATAATTGCATAAAATGGCAACATTCTTTGATTGCCTAGAAAATCAGTTCAATAGCACTCTTAGTAGATTTTTGCAGGCAATTCCTACAGAGATAATTATTACGTACACATTAGGATATGTAAATATCAATCTTATTAACGTATTATCCGCTGATAAGTACCCAGATTTCATGGCCATATGTGCAAAGTTCTTGTTATCATTATTTAAAATAAAGTAATTATTTGAATGAATTTATTACATAGACAAGAAAGAAATATAAAAGGAATGTTAAGAAAGTCACTATTTCATTTATATTTGTTAAAATTTCGATTTCGCATTTAACAATGTTTAAAAAATGTTAAATAATGTCTTGCAAAAGCTAAAGGAACTACTGACATTTTATGCATTTTTTAACCTTTCTATATGTAAGGTTTGCTTTCAATGTCTATTAGATTCCGTCTTCTTCATTGTATGGTCCAAACGTTATGTACATGATAACTTAAAAAACGAAAAAACACGTAAAAGCAAATAAATGTTAAATACATGTATGTATGCAGCTGAATGTGCTATTTTTGCGTAAGATGTTACATGTAGTTTTGTATCTTCTTGCACTAATATGATGTGCTGATATGATTAACGTCACTTCTCTTCAAATATTGTCTTATGTAATATATATAATTTTACATTTTTGAAATTGTTCTTTTTTGTATAATTATGATGCTTTTCTTTGCTTAATGTTGTTTCTTTTCATTGACTGTGTTATGTAATATGTATATCTTCAAACATTCGGAGGCAATAAAGATGTATATATTATAATTATTATTTATCTATTATTATTCTTTTTATTATTATTATTATTATTATTATTATTATTATTATTATTATTATTAATACTATTTTATTATTAATATCTTTTTAATAATATTATTATTATTACTATTATTACTTTTTATTTCTTATTATAATTATTATTATTATAATTATTATTATTTTTATTATTTTTGTTATTAGATCTATTATTTATTCATTTATCTATTATTATTATTATTATTTTGTTGCATATTCCCTGCCATTTTATTTAATTTTTGGATTTTATTTTATTCGTATATTTTGTATTATATTTAAAAGCGCCACACCTAAAAGATAGAACAAACTCCCATTTGCAAGGAATGGGAATTATCTCCCATTATAAGGAATTGGTTTTTTTTCCCATTTATCAAAATAGGATTTTCTTCCCATTATTAAGATGGGTGAATTCACCCATGGGTGCGTTTCACCCATAATGAAAATGGGAGATTCTAAAAATATTTATATTTCGATCTATATTTTTAGGAAGGAATATCTTAAGTCAAGATTAGTGATTTTTTTTTTAAATAATGGTATATAAAATTTTTTAATTCTCCCGTGATTTTTTTCTCCCATTCTCGTAAAGAGGAAATGAAACCCCACGAAACTCCCACTGGGAGACCAAATCCCCAGTGGGGGAATCGAAAAACCCCATGGGACGACCAACTTTGAATGTCTCCCCTGCATTTAATTTTAAGGGTATCGTCATTTCAAAGGCCAGGTTTTACTTGACTCTATCTCTATTATTGACCGGTCTTTATATTTTTTCTCTAATCAATTTAAAAAAGGTAGCTGAGTTTGCGAAAATTCCGGATTTGCAAACTTATTCCGGAGGCTTTTACATAAAATGTGCAATTAACGATATGCAATGACCTTTACACACCCGGCAAACTGTCGCTCCACTTCAAAATAGTGGTGTACTGTAAAACGAGCGGACGGCATTTCCGAGATAGAGCGGAAGGCCGATTTAAACGGCTAATTGTAAGTTTTGTTTATGTTTTTGTCTTGTTATTCATTTAAGTTGTATTTTTTCGAAAAACGGAAAATGTAGTTCCGTGCAGGATTTATTTAGGCTTCCAATTATCTAATCTGTTACAAAACAAAGTTATATTAAGCCCGGGAGAAATTTTCTCCCTGACGAAGCGAACGACGATTTGTAGAATATTGAATTTCCCAAACATAGAAATGCCATACCCTTCGTATTTCTTGAAAAGGTGTATTAGTAAAATATCAACCCGTGATAAGAACTTGTCCTTTGTCTCGGAAATGCCGTTCGCTTGTTTTACCGTACACCACAATTTCGAAGTGGAGCGACAGTTTGCCGGGCGTGCTTTATTTCATGTATAAAACGTAACGTTAACCATAAACAAGCAAACGAACAATCTATCGTTCATATAATGAAAGTGAAATATTGATATTTGTAAATGATCGACATGTCACTTAATATCTGGGCGTTCAATAAGTTTCATCTTTTGATTATGTTATAGTTTGTACACTGCCCTTTACTTAGGGGATAGCAAAGTGTTTTTTTTTCAATCCTAAAAAATACATGTACTTGACTATCGTCGGTTACACACCGTATATATTCCGTACTATTCTGTACAAATATACATTACCATCGTCTGTTACCGACGGTATATATTACGTACTATTCCGTACGTAATAAAGTTTTGGGGCAATATGCAGTTTTCAAAGCTTCTCTGCGCCACAATCAAAACCTTACACACAAATCTGTAATCACTCGCTTAAAATAAATGCATTATTTCATATTTAACATATACGTATGTATCTCACAGCAATCAATTAAAATTATATGACCACCGTCTAGTTTTCTGATCGCGAAAATCAACAACAAAAAGAGTTGATTACCCCTTTTCGCAAAATAACAAAAATATATTAACGTCAAAAAATTAAATCACTTGCTATGCGTTCTCCCCAAAATGTACGGGCAAACACCACTAAAATCAAGTTTACTTGATAACATAAACACAGAAACAAGCCACTGAAACTTGAAATATAGCAACTCTAAATATTTAGAAGCTCAAATATCTACTTCAAAAACAAAATGGTCTCTTTTTATAATTTGACTCTTACTTATTAATAACAGAAACTGAGTACTGCCTCCTATTTACGGTATATATTACGTGGGAAACCGGCGATAAATATTGTAGTATGTACGGAATATATACCTTGGTTAACCGACGTTAGATGATGTATGTCTGTAGTCTAAGCTAAATGAGGGTCCATTCGCCCATATGAACACAAAATGCAGCTTTCCCTGTCGAGTACAGACCCCGGAAATTTCATCAGTTATACCCTTAAAAAACTAACCATGAAGCACAAAGTGGTGATAATTTATCCCCATGCAATTTCCACGGAGTACTAGCCACAGATATGAATATTGAGCCAAAAGTAAGTCACTGCACGGCTGTTAATGAAAACATAAATGTACAGTAACCCGAGACAATTATCAAAGGAGGTAGCCGTTAAAAGGGCTGTTGGTGCCAGAAAAATGGTGCCATTCAAGCTTTCTATCCGTGCTAGGGGCTCGGGCATCGTTGCACACAATCCTCGTCGACCCAGAGCCTACTTTGTAGGGTAACTCCCCTAGACATAAGCAGCCGGTCTGCAGTACAAATTTTGTAAATGTGCGCCATCAAAAGACCTCAAATCTTCTGCCGATACCATGTGCCTTCTAAGCGACAGTAAGTGAGAAGCGACGTAATATACGGAATATACCATGAGTTAACGAAGATGATACTGGATGGAAAATATTAATTTAAACATGTTTTGGATTGCAAACAAACATTAATGACATGTAAATAATTAAGATACCCGACGATAAGAATCAATTTTGAAATATCGTTGATACATTATTTTAACGGGAATAATTTGTAAAATGTCGGCGATGTTTATGACTGAATTCAATAAAATGACATCTATTATATAATATAAATCAATTATTACTTTTCAAGTTTTGATTAAATAAAAGGTAGTTCTCATGGTATAATTAAATAACATTTATATTGTTGACAATTCCAAACAAGTACCGATTTTTTGTAAGCATACTATCTATAATAACGTTTCTCTTCTTGCCAACCGAGCATCTTTTCTATTGCGCTGGTAATCTGATACCGACGCAGCAACTCAGGTCGCGGTCAATGGATGCAATGAAAGATATATGCCATGTGTTCTAAAAACGGTTTTAATTACATCTATGTGTAATTGAAACTAAATCTATGAATAATAAACAATATTCAGCTCATATTAGGTAAATTCTTCATTTAAACATAATATTATCAAATTCCGGTTCAGCTTCTGTCATTAATGTAGCACGATGCGTCTCTTCCTTTCTCCGCGTAATAAAGTCTTTATGAAAGCACTGGTCACTGCTAACTTTTTCATATTGTTTTACGAGAGCGTTAGCTTTTTCTTTCGGGTCGGTTAATATTGTATTATTTATTTGAAAAGCTGGAAGGGA
Source organism: Ruditapes philippinarum (assembly GCF_026571515.1). NCBI lineage: Eukaryota > Metazoa > Mollusca > Bivalvia > Venerida > Veneridae > Ruditapes > Ruditapes philippinarum. The sequence continues at coordinate 8,228 of NW_026856034.1, forward strand.
CGATTGTTATTTCCCTTAAATCTTTCGTAAGAATTCTCATAGATCATTGGAATTTGTTTTATATGTGATTTTACTGCAAAATTGTTCCAACGCATCGCGTTTAGCTTTTTTAAGGTATCTTTTGTGGCCGACATCGTATTTTTTCCTAGCTCATAATTATAATTTCTTCGTCTTTGTTCTCATTTTTGATGGCTTGAGTGCATTCCCCATTCCACCACTTTGGGGGCCTTATATTTATGGAAAGGGATATCAGGCATTTCACACATTATTGTATTTGTTATAATTTCAAAATATTAATTTATTTTCAACGCTGCCGATTCATTTCCCATGTTGCTTTTAAGAAGTGCATCGTCCATATTTGTATGTAAATTGTAATGTTTTCTAAATAAGACTACTTTAAACCATCGAAAACTATTATGAAATTTAAATTTCTGTCATAAGGCCTTTTTTGTTTCTACCAATGCATGTAATACAATGGTAGATCCACTTCTCGAATGCGTTGTGTGGTTTTACTAATTATTTATTGTTGCTGTTTTAATTTAAGATATTGTTTTTTAATAACATAAATATGTTATAAATAATAGAAGAAAATGATAAAACCTTTACTGTTTGACACCAATGGTATAAAGGATCAATTGCGAATCTGAAGCGTGGACAAGCTTATTTTACTCGAAAACTATTGACCATTAAAGAGCCATAACTGTGCCAAAAACATTCAAACAAAAATCAAGATACTATGCATAACTAGGCAGTGAAGTTTCCCTCCCCCCCCCCTCCAGCGGTTTTTGTGATCGAACGCGGATAAGCTTTTGTTACTCCAAAATTGACCATCAAGGGGCCATAACCGTGCAAAAAAATGATGATACTATGCACAATTAGGCATGGTGATAAACAATCCTGTGACGTTTCACTGACATTTCCCAGCGCTTTTGGAGATGAAACGCGGACAGGATTGCTGGACGCCGATTACTATACGCCGCCCTTCGGGAGCATAAAAATGTAAACTCAAAGAAATAACTGACTTCCCCCTACATGGACTTTGCCTACTTTCATATTATAAATTTAACAGCATTCAGGTTGCTATGAAATGCATTAAACAATGGATCAGTGTCAGCTCCAGGCTCTTAAAGTACCTTCAAATATTTCCTGTGGGAATGAGTCAATCGCATCTTCTCGGCCCTTTCCGCCAAACTTCGGATAAGGACCTCGAACTCAATAGTAACAACACACACACAAAGGAAACGGTATTTCGGTCTTGCCTACGCTACGAAATTAATCATGTAAAAAATAGTAATTTAATGCTGAAAGTTGTTGACTAAGTTTATGCAAAGTATGTAATAAAAGCCTATCTGAACTAAATTAATTTATAGATATAAAAGTAAACAACACATTGTTTAACTACTTATTATTATGGTTATCGAAACCGGAAGTACAAAATGTCTACCTATTCGTATTTGTTTATAATTGTAAATTAGTGGGTATTTTTTAATCTATTATGGTTGCCAGACACATTTCCAATCATAATTTTACCGAATATTGCTTTATTTGTCTTTAGATGTCAAATGTCATATGATGTTTAAATGTCCGTCATGCATACTCTCTGTTATTGTTTACGTTTAAAACCACGTGTTAGAAGTGTTTTTCAATCTGCATTGATTCCGAGGTTATTATGAATATTAACCGAAATTTTCCGATATGAAATGAGCATCGCAAACTCTTGGAGTACCTTTTGATCATAATGTGTTCTCATTAAATAAATGATTTTTTCTTAAATCATTATGCAAATTGATTGTATTGCAATTTTTTTCAAACTGTAATTGCTGTTATAAATGTAAATATAAACAATTTTGAATTAGAGTTTTTTTGTGACCTTCAAATCTTGGTGTAAATCCGACAGAGACAAATTTCAGTTTATGTTTGGCTCTTCAAGCTATTGTCGAATGTCACCTCATTCCCGTTAATGTTTCTAATTTCTATAGAACAGTAAGGACTAACACTAATATATTCTAGCATTTGATACATTTTTTTTGATCTTTGTACGTGTCATTTCCCAAGAGTAAACAATTCCCATTTAAAAATATACCACAATATGCACTTCAATGTAAAACTTAAAAACATACGTTTTTGATCGGATTTCAACATCATGGAGAAAATTCCTATAGCACCTTGGGGTAGATAACTCATACATATCTACGGATTTTTTATTATACTAGTTAACTCCCTTTGACTGATAATTCTATTTTAGTATTTATTTAGTGTAAGTATATGATTTTTTATATTCCATTACATTCATAATGGGGATGAAATAATTAACACATGGTTCCGCCTCGGGGTATTATCATATATAGGTAACACAACAGCAATCATATGTATCAGAAATAGAAAAACGACAACAACAACAACAACAGAACATGCATATAAGGACAAACATATGACGACTTTAAAGCATGTATAATATGTGAAATCTCTCCAATAAGATCATTTAAAATCAATTTGTTTATTTCACTTAATCATCAAAGTGATTGACTCATTCATTTACTTTGGACAGACACTGAACTTAACACTTGTTTAAACATATATGTATATTCATTCATTCATTCATTCATTCATTCATTCATTCATTCATTCATTCATTCATTCATCCATTCATTCATTCATATTGACATCAAGATAGTTTTCATGTTCTGCATTATTTAAAACATTTTATATGGTCAACGTAGCGAATATTTAAAGCTATACAGTTCCTAATGTTCATGCCATGATAAGAAACTGTCTATTATTATAAATCACATTGATGATATTAAACAGAAACTCCTTGATAAAGAGGGGTTTATCCCCCTGAAAAGTTGGAGGTTAAAAGTTTGTGAAGTTGATAACTGTTATTTAAATGTTTCCAGAATGATTTAAAGTTTTTATTGTGTTAGTTAGATCTAAATAGTATATTTTGTAGTCTGACAAAGTAATCAATTCTGTCATATAAGTCGGTGCCATCTTATTAAAAAATTAAAAACAATTACCACCATGTGATATTTTCATCTGTCCATGAATGGTAACCAGTTAAGAGATTCGGATAGCTTCATTAACGGAGATATTTGTGGTTGCTCTAAAATCAGTTTAGCAATTCGCTTTTGTAATTAACAAACATTATTAAATGTAGTTTTTTTACCCTATATAATACAACAATATAATAATATAAATCATGGACGGGGCTTTGATTTATTGTCTCATCCGAAAGGCTATTTAGTAAATAAATGTTCGTTGTCCAGCTCGAAAGTCAGACCCACAGTTTCGAGATAACAAGTCCGCGCTCTAGCCGATTGAGATAGGCGACTTTTTATTGTTGATGGTTATATTGTGCTTTATATTACATGGAGGGAAAACTTTGACGTCATACATATAAAATCTGTATCAGCGATACAGTAATTCCGTAAGTTAATAGGTTCGTGAGATTTTCCGAGACCTTGTTACGCCATCATGAATTTGCAAAGAAAGAAATATGACTATATAGTATTAGCAAATACGTTTGAAATAATAATAAAATGGCAATGAAGGCGAAATCTATACATTATATGTTTGTTCTTTTAAAGCAGTACGCCTCCAGATTCATGTTTAGTTTCATTACATTTTTGGAAATGTATTTAAAAGTAATATTTATGTAATTTATATATTGCAATCGGCACTTTCAATCCACAAAAATTACCAAAATGGTCAACATATGCAAAAACAGCCCTTACTGTATTAGTAACGCAGTAGAAATATGGTGATAAAATACTGCACAATCAGTCTTAATCCGCAATTAACATGTGAATTATTACTTTGATTTTGAATGTTTTTACCTTTTTAAAAAGTTTAGTGCATTTTTTCAATATTTATTTTCTTGAAATATTTTGGATTATCTGGAGGCGTGCAGCGTTAAATTTTATTACCCTGCATGACCTTGTCAAAGGTTTGTTGAAAAACGATTTGGTGAATCGGTAGAGGATCTTTAAATAACTTTATAATTGATAAATCAAGATTTTGCATTTTTCGTAACTATTTTAGATTTTCTAAAATTAATTTGAAAACTTAATGGAGATGTGTTTTATCTTAAGTCTATCCCTTGGATTAACTGACGAACGTATGCCGTCGTGTTATCATAAGGTTACGACAATCAAAAGAAGGGAGGAAAATTGACTTGTAAAAAATGTGAAATTTAAATGCAATTTAAAAAGATGTAAATTATCATCGGTAATGGAAAAAATATTCACTGTAAACTTATTCGGTAACGTAAAATCTCTGATAACTTAACCATCCAGATGGCACAAATCGATCAACATCAAGGGCCAAAAAAATTCGCGGAAGGGATTGTGGGCCTGGGTGGGAAAATTTTTACTTGATTGTCCTTCTTAAATATAGATCGTCAGTGTGATTTCACTTGTCAAACACATACATACTTTTTAATTACTTATTACATTTTACTCTTAAGGCAAGGTTATTTATTATCAATATACGGGTATATTCTATATTCATTTATAAAATCATAGTAAATGTCATCACCATCATGTTTCCTAATGATTACGATACTATGTGTTCCACATAGAGATAGAAAATAAATTGTGATAATATTAATCATAAAGAGGGTGCATGGCCAGGTTCGAATTATGATCCCGGGAATTGACCCCTAATATATCGCTTTTAGAAAAGCCGTGATCGGGAGTCCCCGGAAAATGGCCATATACGTCAAAGGTATTTTTTATCAAGTATGTAATCATTAAGTTATGCAAATTTGTGTATGAAAAGATTTATTCTGTTCTAACATTACAGGAATACAATATAGCACCTTCAATTTAAATAAGTGCCTAGATGTACAAGACACTTATTAAATACGACGCAATGACATGCGGCATTATTTTATTAATTTTGTTTGTGTTAAAATATCCTTAGTCAAGGTATTGATCTACGGTGTAGATTTAACGATCATGTCATTTTCTTTCAGCATAAAATTGAATTAAATGAAATCATTTCATTATACAAAATAGCCCGTTTATTTGCCTTAAATGTCTGAAATCGGGAGATTGGTACGTGTGCTTGCGATACCATAGCAGCTCTTGAAAATTTCGGAATTCTGTCTTGGTTTTAGAAAAAAATCTACAAGAAGATTCACACCAGCTGAAATAAGTAAGAATGAACTGTACCGTCCACTTTTTTTCCAGGTTATCTTAAAGTTATAAATGAAACTATTACTTTAATCAGGTAATATTCCCTTGACGATATCTAAAAAGTCACGTGGGTTGACTGCCTAAATGGAGGTGTAAAAATTCAATTGCAATACATTTATGTTAGCCCTAGAAGTAATAATGTATATAGGACTTCCAAAAACCGTTGTTATTCAGAGCGGACGCTATGGTGCAGTGGTAACACTGTCTGCCTTTCAATCAAGTGGTCATGAGTCCGATCCCCCGCTACTCCATTACGAGACTGACAAATTCAGAACATAGAGAGCTCGAGAGACTAAACGAATAGAACATACAAAGACTAAAAGGTTAAAAGCATACAGATACAGACTGAACTGACTAGAATTAAATTCAAAACACCTAACGAAAAAGAGGAAAAGAAACAAACCGGAATAGACAGCAAAAGACATACAAAAGGTACCTCACCTGGCAGATAACAACAAATACTTAACGGAGCATTCTGCAAGATTCTGAATGGAACAGGCGACAAGACACGAAACGGAGCAGGAAAAGAGGACCGATACCAGAAGAACCAACGGAATACTTAACAACGGAATAAGTTAAGGGATAAAAACTTAAAAGGACAGACAAGAATGGAAGAGGCAATAAGTGATATCAACAAGACACATAAAGAAAAGGACCGCAAAATAGGTACTTGACTGCCTAGTGGTAGAAGTACCACCATAAAATTTCCAAAATAATGAGGACAAAAAAAAGATATGTAACGGTAAACAGACTGCAAGTCAGCAAATAAGGCAGTATTCTACAAGTTTAATGAAAAAGACATTAGAAAAACAGAGAACAATGGGACAGAAAATAAAGATACAAGTAACGGAACAAATAACAAACATTTAAAGGTGCATAACAAGGTAAACAAGTATCGTTACTTGACGGAACAAGTCACAACGATACAGAGAAGATACAGGCAAGAAAAAACGAAAGCCAAGACACATAAAAGAGAAAACGAGGACCGATAAAAGAAGAAGTAATATGTAACGACGGATTATTTCAGGACAACAACAAAAGACAAGTTCTTAACAGAACGGTAAATAACAAAGACAGACAGCAACATAAGACACGTCTGACCGAACAAAACACATAAAAATAAAAACTTAAATAACCAATAAGAACGGACTCAAAATATGAAATTGAGGACTAAACGGGGCATAATATTTAAGTATCTTAAGAAACTTAAATTTAAATTAATTTGAATACATGTACTTATTTCAGATGCATTTTGAAATGACTACCTGTCACATATGTCAAAAGTATTTTGTCATTAATTATGTTCAGTATAATTATCTTACACTCTTTTCTACAATAAATAATAATTAAATATATTAACATAAACTTCAGCTAAATTATGTATTACAAAAACTTTGATTTTTTTCCGTTTAAGCATAACTGTTTGATAGGTATTGGGATTTCCGCGTTTAATGTTGATGATATAAAGCTCTAAATATATTTAAAGCTATTTAAAGTGTAAATAAGTATACCGGTCATCTCTAATCAAATCTAAAGTATTTAACGTTGTGTCTTTGCCTTTAATTACGTCGAGCGACACAGACTTATCTTATTACTTTTCCTAATATATCTAAATTAAATACATTACCGTATCCCGGGCATCCCGGATTCCGGGATTAATCCCATGTTTTATCTTTTTAGAAGAGTAGTCTTTCGGGATCCGGTGGTATTCTTGAATAAGGCTAGAGTTACACAAATTGACACAGCAAGTAGACCTGTATGGTTTATTTGATTTAACATAAAATGCAATGAATAATATTATAATTAATAAAAACATGTGCCATTTAATTTTCCAACTAATACATGAAATGTATTCGCTGTCTCTATTGTCTGAAAAAGGTCAGGAAACATTTCCTTAAATTCTAGTTAACAACTTCCATAAGCATTGGATATTATTTATTCACACATAACATATTATATCAACAAAATATACAAAAAGTTTTCACTCTGCATATGTCATAAAAACAAACATAAACGACTATTAATTTGACACTATTATAAAACTTGTATTGAATATCTACTTCTAGACAATAGCTTGTGTCTTTTGCCAAAACAATGATACAATGTCTGCATTAACAATCTTCATTACTTACTTACGTTTGGCATACATACATTTGAAATTTTGCATTCTTGTATGTAAATTAATATACTTAGAAAGAAGGACAAATCTAATACAGTTTGAATAAGAATACAATCAACATACATGGTTTTAATAACATTCAGATATATAAACATGTCACCAAAGATACATGCCTTTAAGCGATATTCACCTTCATACAAATCATTCTTTCCCCCCTTTATTTT
>NW_026856035.1:0-46930 GCF_026571515.1 Ruditapes philippinarum
CAAGAGCACTTTTTAGATGTTCGTCATGTTGCTTTTCTAGTTCATTTGATATTTCTTGTTTATGTTTTGCTAAATCTTGAGCTAAACCTTGATCAAGAAACTCAAATCTCTCATGCAGTTGAGACACACTTCCGGAAAGTGACATTACTGTATCATGCAGCTGAAAATGTATCCGCGGATCATTTGTTCGTGAATCAAATGGTACAAATCTTTTTAACCAGCACTGTCTTTTATAAATCCGGCTTATTTCGTTAAGGATATCGTCGATTGGCGAACAGACATGTATGCTCGTTTTCTCGAAATACCCTTCAAACATTCCTAACGCAGTAAGCTCTCTGTTTTCATCTTTAACAAAAACAAGTGCACCTGAATCACCATCTACACCAAATGGTGTTTCAAATTGTGTTCCTGCATTCGTTATTTCGATCTGATCGTGCAAAACTATTTCAGTATTCAGAATGTTGCCTTCTAATTTCAATGGTCGAACTGATGCACCATTTACTCGACACACCCCTTGTGTGAGTTTGCTTTCAGAACCGTATTTATACACTGATGGAAACGGGATATTTGTTGTGTTTTTAGTATTTCCTGAAGTAAATACAAAAGGCGAGTCTTGCCCAAATCCTGTAACAAAAATTTGATTGCATTAGGTAATGTTTACACACTATATTCTTGACACAAATACAAAAATAACAAAACTTTACCATTTTGTTTAAAAAATATTGACGATTTATGTTAATTTTTTTACGACGACGACGACAACAACAACCACAACAACAACAACAACAACAACAACAACAACAACAACAATCAGAACAAGAAAAAAAGCATATTTGAAAAAAAAAGAAAAATTGAGGTCACATTTAAATTGAAACAGGTATCGTTGCAATAATTTTTTTTCAAAATAGCTTATATCAAATTCTAATTATATACATGTATATGGTCAGTACATTTGCTGGGATTGACAAAATATACATTTTATTTAGATTTTAAGTTGTTTGCAACTCCAATTCCAAGTGTCTGAGCCAATGAGTATTTTGGAATGTCACAATATACTTAACGAAGATTAAGCTGTTAGCAGTGATCATATATTTTCCTGAAAGATGTATTTATTATTATTTAAGTTGTAATAAAAAGCTTAACTGTGCATTTGTGGACTTTAGGAAGGCTTTTGTTTCTGTTAATCATTTTCATTTATGGCACACATTATCGTCACAATATTGATGGTAAGTGCTTTGGTATAATCCACAATATGTACAGTAAGGCTAAATCTTGTGTTAAAGTAAACTGTGAGTTGACTTGTTTCTTTAGTAGTTTCCCGGTGTGCGTCAAGGTGAAAATTTTTCACCAATTTTGTTATCTATCTTTTTGAAAAAAATTGTCAGAATTTGTATTTAATAAATACACAGGACTTTCCAATATCCCTGACGCAACTCGTGAACGTCTTAGTGTTTATGTTAAATTGTTTTTTATGCCCCCGGGCATGTAGTAATTGAACCGTCCGTCCGTCTGTTCGTCCGTCCGAGCAAACATTTTGGGTTTAAGGGCTATATAACAGTACAGAGAACAAAAGAGAACAATAGGTTCATTCCGTGATCAAAGGGTTTAGGGGCTAGTAGCCCTTGAGAAAACAAAGAAAATAACAAAGAAAATAGCCCCTTAAGCCAAAATGTTGGAACGTTCGTCTGTCCGTACGAGGTTAACCTAGAACGGCAAGTTGGATTTTTCTTAAGTTCTACCTGTACCAATGGCCTCATAATTTACACACTTACTAATCCATACAAAGTATATGATCTGGGCAAGTTACATAACTATGGCTACCATTTGCACCAAGTTATGGCTCTTTTCAGCACTCAGAAAATGAATAATGGTTAACCTAAACCGGCAAGTTGGAAATATTTCACCTAATTACTTAATTTATTTAATGATATCTTTCATATTTTGTAGGTTGATACCTTTAACGGGCCTCTATTTTTTTGTGGCGTTAGGCGTCTCTAGGTCAAGGTCAAGGTCACTTGTGTAAAAACATAGATTTAAACATTTCTGCTCATACAGCCTTTATTTTTAAGTAAATGTCATGTTTATAATAGTCATACCAAGGGGTCATTTGGGCCAAGGTCACCAATGTCAAAAATAGATTTTTTACGCTTTTACAGATGTATCAACCTTATTCTATCGACAGATGTCTTGTATATTTTGTAGGAACATAAAATTGAGGTATTCTCATTTGGATGGAGGTAGGGGACAGTTGGGTCAAGGTCACTAGTGCTAAAAATAAATTTTTACACTTTTGCTCATACAGCCTTTATTTATTGACAGATTTGTATTATAATTGGTAGGGAGATAACCTTCATGGTATCCTTCCTTTGGATGGAGTTAGGGGTCAGTTGGGTGAAGGTCAACAGTGCTAAAAATAGATTTTAACACTTTTGCCCATACAGCCTTTATATATTGACAGATTTATTTCATATTTGGTAGGAAAATAAGTTGCATGATCTTCTTCTTTTGGATGGAGTTAGGGGTCAGTTGGGTCAAGGTCACCAGTGCTAACAATAGATTTTTTACACTTTTGCCCGTACAGCCTTTATGTATTGACAGATTTATTTCATATTTGGTAGGAAAATAACTTGCATGATATTCTTCCTTTTGATAGAGGTAGGGGTCAGTTGGTCAAGGACAAGGGTGCCAATTACATATTTCTACATGTGATTGTTTTTTTTCCATACAAATTAGCTACTTCACTCTCTAAAGTTAAATTATTGACAAAGTGAGCGCGGGGGCATTTGTGTTTATCAAACACAGATTCTTGTTTTGTTATATGCTGATGATACAATACTTTTAGCAAAACTGATTAATGTAATACATAGAATATTGTTGCTAATGAAGCTAAAACTAAAACAATGATTTTAAGTAAGTCAAAACCTACGGATGATTTAAACTTTATCTATAATGGTAGAAAGCTTGAAATAGAAATATGAGAATGTCTATATAAGTGTATACATGCGCATGCTTAGAAAGTAGTACAGCAGCTCTTGTTAAGAGTTTATCTCCAGTATTAAACTTAGATAGAACACACGCGTGTCTCTTATTTCTTCATTAGAGTTATATGTTGTCTACTTGTGTTATACTCACATACCAGACGACATCATATTACATAATACATCTTTGGAGTTCTCTTTTGGAGTCTATTTGTAAATGTTAGAAATAAAAACCAACTCTTGTAGATAATGCTTGAAGACCAATGTTTTTTGTTATCCAAAAGTCCCGTTAATTATGTCTACCAATTTCTTTGCAATAGAAGTTATTTAATTCTATGGTTGTACCAATCCTTCTTTATGGAATTGAAGTTTTGGGATTTGATACAAGTTCAAATTTAAGAGAAATTTCAATGCTTTCTTGTTGGTTGATTTTGAACTTAAAATCTTTTACGCCTAATTGTATAGTCAATGGTGAATATGGCATATTTCCATTAGTCTTGCAAGTGAAAGCAAGAGTTTTGTGTTTCTGGAATAAAATTATTAATGCTGAGGAAAATAAGATATGTAAACTTCTGTACAAAACAATGTTGTCTTTGTCCCGTAGGGATATTGTTAATTCTAAATGGATAACATTTGTGAAGAAACGTTTAATAATCTTGGTATGTCAGAATATTTTAATCTATAGAAAGTACATAATATTAATCACTTTAAAATAGTCTGCATGATTATATTTTACAAATTGACATAGTACTATTGATATTGTAAGTGCTTTGCGTATGAAAATACTCCGTGTTTTGAAAAATATCTGGATGTACTTCCGTTTGACAAAGGCAAATATTTATGTAAATTTAGAACAATGAATCACCTATTACAAATTGAAAAAGGCAGAAATTTGGCAATTGATCCCAAAATAGACTATGTTCCAGATGTCCGTATCAAAATATTGGTGATGAATTTCACTAATTTTTTAAATGTTCGTACTTAAATGATATCAGGCGTAAATCTCTCTTTTCCAGTTTTTATATTCACCCCGGTCTTTTAAATTGACAGATTAATGAAAAGTTGTGATAAAAACCCTACTAAAAATATTTTTATTTATTGAAAAAATTATGTTAAATTTTAGATAAAACTTCTTATTCTGCGTTCCATCTCCCATTTGTTACAATGTAAAATAGTATTGAATTTAGACTTTTCCAACATTTTATCTTTATTAAAATTGTATTGAAATCTAGTTGTTGAAATGAACAATCTCCAATTTTCATGCAACCGTTTGAAAAGCGGGTTATTTTACAGATGGCGGGCAGTTGGGCGGGCTGCATCAAATTTTTGTCCTACACGCATGAAGGCTTTTTTAAACTTAATAGAAATGTTCACCACTATGAGAATGAGTGTCGCGCACATGAACCAGGTCTCTTGGTCATAGATCAAGGTCACACTTAGAGGTCATTCAAAACGCTTGTCTGGAGCAAAACTTCTACATGCATAGAGGGATTTATATATAAATTGGCACAAATGTTCGTCATGGTTAAACGGAGTGGAAATTCACATATAAGTTTTACCGATGCTCATTTTTGAGATAATATGGGGTTCCACCCGCGTGTATATTTCGTAGTCCGGAAAATTGGTCATGGATGTTTTTTAAAATGATTTCTAGGTCAAGTTTGACTATGGGTCATCTCCGGTCAAAAAATAGGTCATATGAGCTAAAAATAGAAAAATCTTGTTGACACTCTAGTGGCTGAAGTTTTGATTAAAATATTCTGGAAATTGGTCACGAAGTTTGATCTGATGATTTCTTGATTAAGTTTGAATATGGTAGGTCTCCGGTCAAAAACTATGTCAAAGGAGCTAAAGAAAAAAAATCGTGTTAACACTCATGTGGCTGAACTTTTGTCCAAAATATACTAAAAATGATCAGAAGGTTGTTTGGATAATTTATAGGTCAAGTTTTAAGTCATCTCCGGTCAAAAACTAGGTCACAGGAGCTAAAAATAGAAAAATCTTGTTACCGGTTCGACACATGATTGTCAATCTGGCAATTTCACCCACGAAATGCACTTGATATTTAACTTATCTCCTGATATTGAATTAAATTCCATTTTTGATAATATACTAAATATTTTCAGTACTTTTGAAAAAATCACAACTATTGTTTTATTGGCCATATTTTAAGTCTATTTGTTGCCATAAAAACCTAAATTTTCAACATAGGAAGGATAAAAAGACGAGAATAGTATCAAGTCTAGGCATATTTTCTGTATTTTTGCGTTATTACAGGATCCAATTTTATGGACGAACGGATAGACGGACGTAGGGTAAACCATAAGTACCCGCCGGTTCACAGCTAGGGGACTTATTATTGCTCAAGAGTACCTGCTGACAAATAATCAGAGTCATCGGGGAATGTGCCTTCAGTAGGCCTTCTGTTGTGATAGATTTTTATCAGCGCAAACTCCATTCCTGCAATGCCATTTCCTCCACTTTTATAAACTTCCAACACTGTTTTGCCAAGAGGTTGACAATTTGCATTATGGGCTGCAGGTTGCCAAACATCTATAACTTCTTCAAATACTCCGTTTTGAAGCAAAATCTCAAATTTTTCACGACAAAATACAACATGTGCACACGTGAGCCCATATAAATGATTATCATCTTTAAATTCTATGAATGCCCCAAGAGTACCAGACATTTCTGCACTGATTTCACAACCCATCTTCACATTTTCATGATACTCTTTTGAACCTCTACAAAGTGTAAAAATGCCCTCTCGGACAACCACTGGAAATCCTCCAATTTCAGGTGGGAAATGTTTCTCACCCACTGGTATATATCCTTTAATGTGGACATAGAGTGCAATACACAATTCTTTTCTTAATGATAGGTGTTCTGTATCATTACTATCTGTTCTGAACCAACTTGCTGTCACCCTAGTAAGGTTGCTATGGTCATTCATCAACGATTTTGCATTTTCTTTCAAACATTTCTCAAGTTTATCAATTTCTTCTGAGGTTGGCAGATTATTGTATTCCATTATTTCTATTTCTTTGTTCAGGTCGGTATCATCGACTTGCAAGAAATGTCTTTGATATATTAAAAAGTTTTCTTCGTTTATTTGAACTGTTGTATCTGTTGTCAGTACAACGAAAACAATGTCATTATTACTAGGCAAGGAATCCTTTGATTGTGTAGCAGCCCAAACATGTGCAATGTTTTCTGACTTCTTCTTGATATAAACGCATACCTTATCGCAAATTTTAGAAATAACTGAGGAATAATGTGTGCACTTTGATCTTATAGCGTTCAGCGCAATTTGATCTGGCAACTTTCTTTCACTTAATAAACTTTCCGCCTGATGTTCAAAATCGCCTCCTTCCTTGATACACTTGAGCCATGCATCTTTATCTGTAGGGGAGACAATAAGCATTTCATCATATGATATCAAAAAATTCATGTCAAAACATGGAAGCTATTTACTATTTCACTTGACTTTATGACTTTTTGATTTTTATTAAAAATAATATTGCATAAAATTGCAAGAACAAAGTTATTCTTTTTATTTTTACTTAGAATATTGAATATTTCCCAAAATTCATTCCTTGCTTATTTTGTTGTCACATCGATACTGTTAAGGTTTTTTGTACAGGGGGTCTAAGGTGCCCCTTCGTGCACTATTTCAGGCTCGGACCACGGACTGGCACATGAGTAAAACTACCGACCTTCCGTAGGCTGTGTAAATAATCATACTCGAATACATTGTACATATTTTGTGTAGTGACTGTTTATTTAAATTGCTTTTTCTCACGAAGAGTCAAAAGACGGACTAAGTATATGATATTAATGTACAATTTTATATACTTCTTCTTATTTATTTATCTATTTATGTCGAATATACTCTATACTGTTCTACATTTCCTAAAGCCGCTATGTAGCTATTGCGCAATGCTTTGCATCACTTTGTGCATAACATATTTGTTTGGTTAAAATTGTAGTCATTGACTGTTCAAGGGGTTGACCTTTTTCACCATATTTGTTAACAAGTTTTGATAAAATACATGTAATAATGAATTATTATTATTATGGTATATCCGACGAAAACTATTTTCATGTTGAACTAATTATGAAAACAACATACCTATCTTCCATATTCTTTTGTCTTTTTTCTTTTTCTCATAGCGCCCCCTATTGTTACCGTTACTGTCATCATCATCACTAGACGGATCATCACTGGGACTTTCATCTGGATCACCCCCAGTAGCCCCGAATAACTGTATATCTTCCTTTGTGTTTTGCCATTTGGACGACTCTTTATCTAAAACGATAAGTTAAAATAAAAACTTTGCTCAACTCAGTCAACCAAAATCTACGTAAGAATTTTTGTAATCCGGTAATATAAGCATCAAATCAAGAACTAAGTTTCAAGTCATGCAGAGAAATAAAAATAATATTACTTGGTTAATTCTTTGTAAACCGATCTAACGTGAATCATTCATTTCGAAGACTAAATCAAATTTGTTTGCCGCTTATTTGTTTGCCGCTTATTTGTAACCGTATTTAAATACCGTTACAAGAGCTAAATATGTATCTTAATGTTGCTTTTGTTAATTTTAGACCATTCACTTATAACACCTCGTCTCCAAAAACAACAAGAATCAATAACAAATTTAATGTTTAATTTGTTCAGAGCGATTGTGAGAGCAAAACAAACTATATATTCATATATAAATGAAATCAACATGCATTTCACATTCACACATCACGATGACATATCATATATTTAAACATATAATTCATAATGTCAAATTGTTTGAAGTATTTAATCACATGATACTGTTTCAAAATATTTAATTTACATCTTTTTCAAAATATACATGATATTTTTCATAATCAAAACGAACTAGAAATAATTAATTTACGTGTTTACTGGTAGGCTCTCTCAACGCTGAATAACTACTATAACCCGCCAAACTTAAAATCTTGTGCAAAATCATACCGCCACCTAGCGGAGACTCATCAATATACAAGGGAAATAATTTTCCACTAATTCATACTTCAAACGTAGAAAATTATATATTTCTTAAGAATAAATGTGTATACTGTGAACAAATTTGATTAAATAACAATTCTTTTCTATAGTTAATGCTACAATTAAATGTATATGTTCTACTAATTAGAATAAGATTGACAATGTGAGAACTTGCATAGGTTTATATATTCTTATATATACTTTTCCCACAATACTTACTTCTCCTTGTGTCGGAATGCATTTTACTCTTTTTATCTCTCCTTTTGTCAAGGTTACTCCACTGGTTTTGAGAATGGCAAATGCAATTACATCGCCTCGTACAGTTACACCTTTCACACTTATGCACTCTATTGTGCCCAAGGGTCCAAAAAGGAATTGTGTCATGTTCTTGAACTGATTTGCATTTCATTAGTTCTTCGTTAGGCTGCATTCTGACTCTTAATTGTTCATTTTGCAATAACCTTTTCACAACACGTTGACTCACGTGATCTGTGAACATCAAACGTTTGTTAATACTTGTTAATTACTAAAAATAATACATGGACTAATGATTCTTTGAAAATTTTAATAATCTCTTCATAAATATGGAAAATTAAAAATAATAATTATGTTTCAAATGCACCTTTTGGCATTCTAAAAACAGACTTAAAACATACGCTTCAATTTAGGAAAAATATTTCTGAAATGAGAAAGGTATATATTGTAAGATATATGTTGTATCTTATTCAATAATATGCAAGTTCTTACCTACAAATGATTCTGTCTGAGGCTGAAAAGTAAAACCAAATAATCTGTAAGTCTCGTATTTTACAAAACATACGTTTTAGTCCAAATTTGTAATAAATAGAAATAAAGCGTATTGTTCACAACTTCTGTGAAGATGGTTCAGTGAAATGATATATCAGCTTTATATCAAATAAAAGTGCTTTTAATTCAATAAATGTAATGCTCACGTGTAAGTTTTGTAAGCTATGTTCAATCCTCTCCAGTCGATCGATCATGTTTTGTCTTGTCTCTGTCACTGTTCTTTCTACTGATTCAAATCTTTCATCTTGCATCTGTAATGCTTTATAAAATACTGGCATAGAAAGCGCTATGAAAAAAGACGCATGTTTCGTCCGCTAAGGACTTTTAAATAACTTGCACTAGTATTACAGAGATTTTAAAGCACTGATATCATTAATATGTAGTAAGTAGAAACATTTTATATTATCAAGTGTTGGTGGATTTCTAAATTAATTACACTTATCGATACAAAACCGTTACAACAACGAAACCAGAACGTGTCATTGTACTATTGTGGCAAAGTTGTTTTCTGATTTTTACAACGATTTAACTAACCAATAACAATAATTTATCCGTATGTGACCGAGTTCTTAAAGGCCTTATGACTTCTGAATCAGCGGCGGGAGACAAATGACCGTCGGATGCAATGATATATTCGCGAATATTCAGACATACTTTTCAGCGTTTTCACTATGTATTTCATTTCTGTTACCATTTAACGAAGATATACTGTCTAACCAGAAACTGTCGTATGAAAAAAAAAATACGAGAAACTCAAGTGCTTCATAAAACTACGTGCTATTTTAAAACGAATCAAGCAGATTTTACGTAGAGAGGAAGACACAACATTGTGCCATGGAGCATTATTTTGATGGAACAATATGCACTCGAGCCAAGATGGGGACATTTGATCGTTACTGCATGCATTAAGTTACGCCTACAAAATAAGCGGAATTATAATTCCGACGTTTTCTGCAATCTTAGATCGCCTTTTAAGGCTGACTACATCGTTGTTTGCCTCCCAAAGAGCATCTCTTGTCTCAAATTGCCTGTGACACTTTACGCACCCTTAACCATTTCATTATCTGAGTTGAGTTTTTTTCTTTTTTATCGCCACATCAGCGTTGTTTGTGCCGTGTCGAGGCTGTAAAAAGTCGCCCCGTAAATGCAATCAGAGATGTTATATTTCCGATCCTTAAAGATCGTGCAGCACGACATAATTGTTGTGCTTGTGGTAATTTAGTTCTTTCTATTTGGCTTTTTTCTTGTTGAGTGGTTCCAGTATTCCTCACTTGAATACTGTTGAATCACCCTAAGGATATGTAGCCTGCTTTTTAAATTTGTTTTTTGACGTCTTATCTGTGATATACAGGCTTCATAACCTCTTATTCCCTTTCAAAATTCCATTTTATTTAGTTCCGCACATTGTTTTATGGATTACATGATTAGGGCACACGCATTGTTTTACTTTGGGACCATATGCTGCTTTTCATTGAATGGCACTTGTCACATTGAAAGTTCCATGATAACCGATATATGAACAGATCTGTTAAAATGCTACCAGTTCATGTCAAATGTTAAATTCTGCAAAAGCCGGTGTTAGGGGACGTGAACGGTAGTTTGCACCTGACATTACCGTCCATGAACAGGCTCAATCAAACCGAGCCTGCAACATTTTCAATTATGTTGTGTCAAACTTTCTTAAGGGATTCTTGCTTTCTCTATTTTATCGCCACATCAGCGTTGTTTGTGCCGTGTGGAGGCTGTAAAAAGTCGCCCCGTACATTCAATCAGAGATGTTATATTTCCGATTCTTAAAGATCGTTCAGCACGACATAATTGTTGTGCTTGTGGTGATTTAGTTCTTTCTCTTTGGCTTTTTTCTTGTTTGGTGGTTCCAGTATTCCTCACTTGAATACTGTTGAATCATCCTTAGGATATGTAGCCTGCTTTTTAAATTTGTCTTTTGACGTATTATCTGTGATATGCAGGCTTCATAACCTCTGATCCCCTTTCAAAATTCCATTTTATTTAGTTCCGCCCATTATTTTCTCGTTTATGGCACACGCATTTTTTTTACTTAGGAACCATATGCCGCTTTTCATGGAATGGCACTTAGTGTCACATTGAAGGTTCCATGATAACCGCCATATGAACACATCTGCGGATGTTTCAAAATTTAAAATTGTACCAGTTCATTTTAAATATTGAATTCTGCTTAAGCCGGTGCTAGAGGTCGTGGACGGTAGTTTGCACTTTACAGTACCGTCCATGAACAGGCTCAATCAAACCGAGCTTGCAACATTTTCAATTATGTTGTGTCGAACTTTCTTTAGTGATTCTTGCTTTCTCTATTTTAATATCTTTAAAAGCAATTGACGTTGGTGTTTTTTACCATTGTAGCATAAAATCGGCTATTATTCCCTCTTTTGTCCATATTATAACGGGACCAAAACCACGTGTTAACATAGTCAAGCGCTATTTATCTATGCACAATACATACAGAGGTCCCGGTAAACAAACACAATTATTGACGATTTGACCTGTTTGCCAAAGAGTCATGCGCTCTTGTTATATTGTAATTATTGATTCGCGGGTCCAAATCGCATAACGGCGAGCAGCATTCAAATAACTTTGCCGGAAATACGGCGTATAGACATCGCCGCTAATCTTGGTTTTCGCCCTTTCTAAGAAACGAAAAAGTTGTCAATGTAAACAAATATCTGTCATTCAGTTAAACCCTCCGATTTACTTACAAAACAAGATAACACAAAATGAATATGAGAAAATGTTGTTTTATTGATGTTTACATTGATAAATACTCTTTGTATTTCTTTGAGAGAATAAAACGTTTAGTGCCTGATATTTTGGCCAAAGGCCGTCTGACTTCCGCTAAAATTAACAGTGAAGCCATAATAATTGTCATTGGTCATTTTAATACTAATAGCCTGTTCGATTGATACTTTAGAAGAACTTCCGTTATAGGTAGAGTTCTGTTCGATTGCGCGATGGCAAGAAGTGTCAGAATAAATATAAAAACACAATAATGATATTTTCTAGATGTATCTAACAGCTTTTCAATAAATATATGAAATTAAATATGACAGATCGCCTTACTGATACTTTTGCCTTCGATTGGGGGCATTCTTCTAAGCTGTTCTAGTGAACCGGACATAAGACGATTGAAACGAACTTTCGACTAATTTACAGTTGCAAAATTGTCCGTGGAATAAGTGTACAGTATCTACTAAATCTTTGTTTTATTATAAATTCCTATTCAAATCAAATTCCATTTTGATTAAATAGAGGATATTTGTTTAATTCAGTGTAAGATCTGAATATATTTCACCGAGTGAGCACCAAAAGGTATATTTCACGAGTGGCGCAGCCACGAGTAAAATATGAACTTTTGGCGTTTACGAGGTGAAATATATTTCGATCTTACAGTAAAATAAACACATTTTCTTTTTATTACATGCAAAGAAACGTTTTAAAAAGACATTGAATCTAATACTGAATGAAAAGCGCGCCAAATAATAATACAACGTGACGTCATTTACGACGTCACCTCATAAAGTTGGTACCCAGTACTGTGCACGCTGGTATTTCACTGAAACAACGTAAGGGGCTTAAATTCAAAACAGTGAAATTATCACAGTGGTAATTTCACTGTTTCAAACAGTGAAATTACCAGTTTTATATCACTGATATATTTCTATAAATCACCGAAAAGCATGTAATAAAATGTTCTGTTTGCGGTTAGAATGGCTAGTAGTAGCTTATCCTATGCAAGTTAACAAGTTTGACTTCGGCCGAGTATCTTTTTAAAGATACTTCTTGTTTTCAAAAATTTCATTTTTTTGTGTGCTTGAAAAAAAAAGAGATTAGATCTGATGTCACTGATCTTTTTCTACCGTCAATCTGAAATCATTGTAGGAATTTCTGAGGTTCATGTTTTGTCTTGGGTAGAGTAATTGAATGTTTTTGTTTTCTTGAGTTAATAAATCCCCAATAATAAGCTTTGTTAAATCAATAAAATTCGAAATTTCGTTCGGTTCTGAGCATTTGTATTTCCCAAGTTGTTGGCCCCGGAAAAATAAAACATGTAGAGATGGATAAATACCGTCCAAGCACAAGGATTTAATGGAATGTGTTTTGTTTTAAATAAACATCATGAATCTGTTTTAAATTTTATGCTATAATAGCGTCAACGCACGTTTATTTCGTGTTATAAATTCTGCAGAGTCCTTCCCTCGGAACTGTTGGAGCCCTCGCCCTACCGGGCTCGGGAACCAACCGTTCTTCAGAACCCTGCAGATGTTATGTGAAATATGACATTAACAATAAGTTTAAATTTCTTCGGTATATAAGTCACCGTGTATATCCAGCAACGTTGTGATGTGCAAATAGCACACGGAATGTGCAAAAGTAACGATCTTGTGCCCGAAACGAGCACTACGGAAAGTAAATGAACCAACAGATTTCATTCTACATTGTACATCAAATTGAAAAAAATGAATTGGCGCACACGACTACTGAGACATCATAACCCATTTGCCAAACTGCTCATATAACAAATTAGTAGATACAATGTAACTGAGACCATGTTTACAAGGTAACGCCGAATTCATGAATGATGCAAAGAAAAACTAGGGGTTTTACCTCATAAAAAATAGCAGAATCTTATTTTACCTGCAGTGGTAGTTTGTCAAATGTATGAGGTATACTGAATATGTAGATAATAAATCTTTAAATACGTTAGTGAATAATTAATTTCGGCGAAACACAAAAGTCGCCTTTAAAATGGTAGTCAGGTCGTCATTCTTAATAAATGATCTTAAATATGAAACACATTACAAGAAAAATGTGTAATGCTGGTTTACGCATAATGTCCTTGCAGCCGTATAAGCTTATTCATTTCTTTTAACTAGGTTTAGGATAAAATATTTCTGTCCATTTATTAACATGTTACTCGTTTTAGCCATAGCGTTGCACAGAATGGGCGTTACTTTTGTGAAATATGCATCTGGAATCTGGATATACAGGGTGTTACTTTGATGGCATGGACATTGAGAGGAACTAAGCCATACTTATGTTTAGGAAATTAACCTCAAAGCATAATCGATCTTCATGTATGAAAGAATATAAGGCTATTCATTTAAAATAAAATAAATTGTACTTATACGTTATTGTTATTGTCATAGCTGGAATAAAGCATTTTGGAGCAGAAAAATTCCGGCAGCGATTAAAACAAAAACATCAAACTATTGAGTTCATCTGGAAAATGGACGATCTTTTGCGACACATCACGCAATCTTATGCGATATTCTACTCTGAACATCATAAGTATTAAAGTGAATGGTCCCGAATGACCAACAACTCTGTCAGAAACAAATGAACACTACATTTTGTTGTGAGTACAAAATATTATGGAAGTTTTGCATAAGACCCCCAAAAATGTTTAACAAGGTTTCGCAATGATTCGAACAAGCAGAAGTTGCTCTTTCATACATGTGTATTCATCCTCTTGAGTGAGACTATCAAAGGCAGGCCATTAATTTAATTTAAGACAGAACAAGAACGTGTTTGTTAAACACAAATGCCCCCGGCTCAGATTCTTGTCAGTAGCAATATTTCAAAAAAGTCATGGCATTTTGTAATTGTGAAAAATATAAGTTGCCAAGTCATTGCTCTGACTTGTGAAGTTGAAAAATATTCAACTTCATGCAAGTTATCTTCCTACCAAATATGAAATACATCTGTCATTAAATAAAGGTTGTATGGGCAAAAGTGTAAAAATCTATTTTGAGCACTGGTGACCCCTATCTCTATCCAAAAAAAGAATACCATGTAAGTTATCTTCATACCAAATATGAAATACATCTGTCAATAAATAAAGGCTGTATGGGCAAAAGTGTAAAAATCTATTATTAGCACTGGTGACCTTGACCCAACTGACCCCTTACTCCATCCAATGGAAGAATATTATGCAAGTTATCTTCCTACCAAATATGACATACATCTGTCAATATATAAAGGCTGTATGGGCAAAAGTGTAAAAATCTATTTTTAGCACAAGTGACCTTGACCCACTGATCCCTACCCCAATCAAAAGGATGAATACCATGCAAGTTATCTTCCTACCAAATATAAAATATATCTGTCACTTAATAAAGGCTGTATGAGCAAATGTGTAAAAATCTATTTTTAGCACTGTTGACCTTGACCCAACTGACCCCTTACTCCATCAAAGTTTATGTTTCTATCAATTATAAATAACATCTCTATATAGAATAAGGTCAATACACCTGTAAAAATGTAAAAATCTATTTTTAACATTGGTGACCTTGACAATGGTAACATTGACCTTGACCCTAATGACCCCTTACAACACCTAAAGAAGGAGGACCTCCTTTGGCATGTTTGTATTAAACTAAGACATCAACTAAAAAATAAAGGCCGTATGAGCAAAAATGTTTATATTTATTTTTTAAACCAGTGACCTTGACCTTGACCCTAGAGACCGCTTACTCCACAAAAAATTAGAGGACCATCAAAAGTATCCACCTACTAAATATGAAATATATCATTAAGGAAATTAAGCAATTAGGAGAAATTTAAGATAAATCCAACTTGTCGAAATAGGTTAACCAGACAAGGCCATATTTTCAAAGTGAAAAAAGGGAAATAACTGGGAAATATGGATGACACAGTTATATAACTTGGCAATATCATGTACTTTGTATTGATAAGTAAGTGTGGAAATTATAAAGCTATTAGTATAGATAGAACTTAAGATATTTCCAACTTGCCGTTTTAGGTTAACCATTATTCATTTTCTAAGTGCGGAAAAGGGCAATAACTTGGTAAATATGAAAGCCAGAGTTATGAAACTTGCCCAGATCATGTACTTTGTATTGATTAGTAAGTGTGTAAACTTAGAAGCCATTGGTACAGGTAGAACTTAAGAAAAATCCAACTTGCCGTTCTAAGTTAACCTAGTACGGACAGACGGACAGACGGACGGACGAACGGTTCAATTACTATATGCCCGGGGGCATAAAAATATAATTACATGACTTTTAGAGTGGAAATAAGGATAATTCTTACCGTTATTTGAATCAGGTAATGACTGAAAAAAAATGTTTAGAACACTTACATGAATGAAAAGTACAAGAACAAAAGTTTGCACAAAGCTTGCAATATCGGATGTAGGTCCGAGTATATCTTAAAATACTATAACAAATTTAAATAGTATCTTAAAAATTTGCCGCATCATGAATAACCTTAATACCACTTATTTTATTACAAAACTTGCTTTACCATTTCAATTAACCATACACAAAGGGCAATTACATACAAAGCATTACAATAGACTTATTTTTGTTCTAACATCTAAACCTAAGCAAAACCCGTGTAAAACGTTATACCTTATTTACGTAAAGTATCAATAAAATATATAATTGAAATGTTTATTTTTTTCTTTCTAACAATTATTCTTACATCTCTCTTCTTACCGGTCTTTTTTCTTGTAAATGTTGTTCGATCCTATCCAACCTGTCGTTCATATTTCGTTGAAGAATGTGCGTTTGATCTGTAACGTGCCTTGTTTGTGACACTGTTCTTTCAATTGATCCAAGTCTTGCTGATTCATCGTTTGTCAATTTTTCTTTTTTTTAAAAAAGAAGAAAAAAGCAAAACATTCAATAATGTACATTTAGTCATTGTTTTATTGCATTTTCTATAGATATTAATGTATTTAGGCCTCGGCCAAACTGATTTTTTCTTTCCAAATAAAAAAATCTTTAATATGTAACCTTAACAGAATATTCGCCATTTTCAGCAACGTTTTCTGTTTTTGTTATTTACTACATCACTTCAATTGAACTCGGCCGGTATTACCATAAAAATACTTACATCTTTAAGAAAAAAAAGAAAAAAAGAAAACTAATATTATTATAAATAAAATTGCAAAAAACTGAAATACTAGCTTGTATGCTATTTCAGTATTTTAAAAGAACTCCACTTAGGTCCAAAATTCTTAAAGCATAAATCTTGAATTTCTTACAAAGATTACATGAACCATTTAATTCAAAAAGAAATTAAAAAAGCAAAGTCAAACAAAAAGAAATACTCAGAAATAAATTGAAAACCGTATGTTTGTGCTTTAAAGAGCCAATTTGATTGAAATGTTTAGTCATTTGTCACAATTAGAATGATTACTCTTGAAAAACAGAATGAGCGCATGATTTTGCACACAAGTTACTGATCTAGCTTCTCCTGCACCAAATGAAACAATTAATATCGAAAAACTATTTCAGTCCAGTTGTGTTTGAATCCCTTTAAATAGTGTCAAGTGTTAATTCGCTTAAAAATGTAAAAAGGGTAAGAAATTGAGTGTACATAATTTCCCTTACCTCCATATACTTCCAACTGTTTTTCAACAATATTTTTCTTCTGTTTTAGTATTGTGATCTAATAAATAAATAAAAATAAAATGCATGCTATATTAAAGATTAGATTTACTTCTGTAAGGTTTTTTTTTGTATTATACAGACGATGCATATAATGTATGTGTTAGTGTGAATGTGTGAAGCTCTTCGTGTTTTCTATGTCAAATGCCTGTACATAACAGTACAAAATAGTTTTCTTTACATCATACATGCATATTTTGGATAATTAATACTTTTGCGATGATACTTCGTATGGTAGAATTCCGTTTATCATGGCCAACCCCTTATGTAATCGCCTTGAATTGAATTGATTACAAGCATTTTAATGACTAAGGAATTAATTTATCTTTGGCAAATTTCTAAATGTGAACGTCTATGTATTGTTCTACCATTTACATTATAGGAGGAATATAGCAGTATGCCGTCATATATTCATGATAATGTTCATGAAAATTTGGAAAATGTACTTAAAATAAAATATTGTGAAGTGAACAAAGAAAGTAAGTAACACATTGCAAACGGCACTTACAATCCACGTACATTACCAAACAGAGGTCAAAATATGCAAGAATAGCATTATTCCCGCAGTAGAAATATGGTGATAAATATATCAAAACATGGTAATCATTACTTGCATCTGGAATTGTTTTACTTTTCTTAAAACCGTTATTCGTATTACATTTTTTTTCTGAAATTTGATTTTCTTGAAAGATTTTGTCTTATCTGGAGGCATGCAGCAGCCGTTTCATATGTTTATACCCGGTCTGTCTTTTCATCTTTGGAAGTACACTCCAACTACCGAAAATTTTCCTAGATCCATAAATAGGATATATACGAAAGATGTCTTAATACAATGTGCATGTATTGAAACCAGTTGTTTCTTTGGTAGAACCCACTGAAGGCACGATTCATTTTTTCCCTTTTATTTACGTAGGGATTACACAAGAATAAGTCTTAGCCTATTAGTATACTTGTTAACTTAAGTCTTTGTATCAAATTCACAATGAGTTGCAACGTTGTATACTACGGTTTTTTATTGGAACAAAATAGATTGATTTATCAATTAAAAACGAATTTGCGATACAATCAAATCGCTTTGCAATTAACTGTTGGAATATAAAGAATTATATGAATACTGCAAACTATATACAAATAAAAAAAATTTTTTTTTAAGAAGAAAGTTTTTGAAATTGAAATATTCAAACATCTTTTAATTTTGCAATTTAGAGTATGCCGTCTTACAGTTTCTGCCAAGGCTGCTAGTACGAGGTATGATAAAAAAGTTCTCGGCCCGATATACTTCTAGCCTATACCGACATTTACACACGATACGTCGATACCGATTACTGACCGAGTTACACGCGGTTTAACACGGATTGAGTCACATAAAACACAATCTGATCAGAAGAGAGGTGTGTCATTAAGATCAAATGTAGAAAGTTGAAATCAGAAGACTTAATGGATACACTTGGAAAGGAGTGTTCCCTTCCTATAGCACGGTGATAAAATGGTTTGCTAAATTTAAGAGGAGTAGGGAGAGCATCGGAGATGATGAGCGGCCTGGTCGGCTAAAAGAGGCCATCAACGATGAAACTGCCGAAGCTGTGCATGATCTGGCCATGTGCGACAGAAGGCGAGACCTGCGAAGCATAGCTAGGGAAATGGATATAAGCTTTGGTTCAGTTCAGGCAATTCTGACTGATGTCTATGGCATGTCAGAAGTTTCCGCTAAATGGGTCCCTAGACAGTTGACTGACGACCGGAAACGGACCAGGTTTGACATTTCAAGATATCTTTTGTCTCAATACGAGAATGAACCTAATTTTATCTACCGGATTGTAACTCAGGATAAAATATGGGTCCATCACTTCGATCCAGAATCAAAATAACAGAGCATGCAGTGGAAGCACACTGGCTCACCCCCTCCGAAGAAATTCAAGAGGGAGCCATCAGCAGGGAAGATGATGGCTTCAATTTTTAGAATAGTCAGGGGATAATCATGATTGTCTATCTTGAGCAAGGTCGTAACATAAACGGTACGTTCTATGCAGACGAATTCCGACGACTGCGTCAAAAAATCGCGCGTAAAAGGAGGAGCAAACTGACTCAATGTGTTTGCTTCTGCGTAATTATGCGCCAGCTCACACATCCCAAGTAACGATTGCTGCTGTAACTGACTGCTGCTTTGAAATTCTTCCCATCCCCCATGTTCTCCGGACTTGTCCCGCTTTTACTTCTACCTGTTTCCAAAACTGAAAACCAAGCTTCGTGATAGACGTTTTGGAAGCAATGACGGTGTAATGGAGGTGGTCAATGAGTTCTTTGGGGACCAAAATTGAGAGTTATACATTGAAGGGTTAAATAAGTTGGAGCACAGTCGGGCAAAGTGCATTTATGTCGAGGGCGATTATATTGTTAAGTAAGACCATTAGTTGGGTTTTCTGACTACCGGAAATACATCGGGCCAAGAACATTTTAATCAATCCTCGTATTTGTTGGAAAACTTCTAGAGAAAAATACATCGATACTCCAGTGTATACCTACGCATCTATCAAATAAAGGAAACAATAAAATGTCATGTCTAGAATGTAAGATTGTCCTCAACTCAAAATCTTGACGCCTACCTCACTGCTTTTCCAGATTTTTTAAAAATCCTACAGTACATCTTAATACACGTTAATTTCTTCTTTTGTAGCGTAAAATATCTTACCGTTTCTTCGTATGAGGGAGGATCGTCATTTAACAGAGGATTATCGACTGAAGAAAGGTCGTTAAATGGCGACAGAAGATCTATATATTGCTGAGGACCATTTTGATGCCGTGTCGCTGGAAAATTTATTACAGACTTTATCATATCACATACATCTATTTAATATATATATACAAATGTATATATTCATAAAGCATGGCTAGCACACATATAATACACGCACATTCAAATATTCTCGCGTTCAAATGAATTAATTTAATTGTCATAAAATCATTCTTCAAGTTACCTTATAACACTCTCTGGAAAATGCTTACCTGACGACGGTTCTGTAGTCAGTAAGTTCTGCAATATAAGAAATAAATTATGTATAAAATGTTAGTTTATTGGTGGTACATCGTTTTCTTTTTGCTCTGATTTATGGAGCTAAAATGGTATAAAAATGTATGTCGTGCATGTTTTAATAATAAAACTTTGAAACAGTAAAATTATATCGTTTCTATAATGTTGCGGTTGATTCTCGAAAGAGTTATAACATAGAATGTCTCTGTTAAGAAGTCTTTACTGAAAACATATGTAGCGTGATCATCACAAAATACAATCAGTCAAATAATTAATATATATGATTCATACTTGCATTTTTTTGATCGACAAAAACTTTGAATTCTTAAATAGTGACCTTGCACATACTGATCTGAATTATGTTGACATTACTCAAAGGGATATAGAATTTATGTACGAAACTCTGGTTAACAATTGTACCAAATTTTATCAAATTCCTCCACATGCATACATATAGCAGTTTTAATGCGGATAAATATTTTTCTGTCAATGTTACATTGACCTTGATATCTGGTTTAAGCATGCCCGAGATATTCGTATCACTTAAAAGTATTGGGGCTATCAACTTGACATTTTGTACACTCATGAATAAATATCATGCAGTTCTTATGAACCATAACCCCATCAGTAAAGATATTTAAATCTCCCGAAATGCCATGCGACATTTACCAGCCTAATAAGACTGAAAGTACTGATAAGAATACCGCTTTGTTTATAAGAGTTGCCTATTATCTTAAACCCCTATTGCTACCTTGACACAAGTTTAAGAGTACAAAAAGGTTGACTTGTAACAAATCAATGCAATTAAAACCATTTCCTTCTGAAGGACCATGCAAGAAATAAATAAAAAAGATCGAAGTTTTAGACGTATATGTAAGAAAAAATAAGAAGCACCTGTAGTCTTCGAAACTCGGGTGGTAATATGGGTTTATTTGTGGAATTCATCTTTTTTATCCACGCCGGTTCTTCTTTTCCTGAAAATATTTTCGACAAATAAGGTATTTCTTTAAAACATGAGACTAATAAACAACAAGGTGGAGCAACTTTCACAGAACGCTGCCTCAAAATGGTCTGAAGCAACGGCACGCAAAAATGGTGTCAAACGGGTAAAGGCACAATCAAGGAAAGACAGCGGAGAAGGGCAGTTGGCAAATCATACTGCAACTAACCAAATTTCGCATGTAAAGTGGAGATTAATATGGTTTCATAATTCCAAATTACAACTGACTCCTCTCCTCCCCCAATAAAACCCTAAGACATTAATAAAAAAAAACAAAATACTGACAGTCTCACACTGACTGGTACACTCTAATATACGATAAGCCTTTATATTTGTAATTTTAGATAAAATAGAAATTTGGGTGATTCGTCAATTTGTTTAATACAATGTATAGATCAAACATCAATTGTCGAACGACACATATGCCCCCTTTCTAGCCCTTGTCACACATAATTGGTAATTTTGTTATAGAAACTTTAGGTACATGGAAGTGTTCAATAATGGAAAAAAGAAAAATAATGAAGACTGTTTGATAAATAGTTTTCAAGATAATGAGCGGATACCATTCTGACATTTAAGGCCCCTGTGACCTTGACCTTTGAACTGATGACCAACAATCAATAGGGATCATCTAATAGTTATGACCAATCAAAATTAGAAAGACTTCGTGATAAATAGCTTTCAAGATAATAAGCGGAAACCATACTAACATTCAAGAACCCTGTGACATTAACCTTTGACATAGTGACCCCAAAATCAATATGCGTCACTTACTAGTTATGAACAATCAGTATGTGAAATATGAAGACATTGTGATAAATAGTTTTCAAGATAATAAGCGGAAACCATTCTGTGACAGGACCTTTAAACTAATGACCCCAAAAACATCTGCTGGTTATATCAATATGTGAAATATGAAGACTTTGTAATTATTATCTTTCAAGATAATGTGCTGAAATCATACTACCATTCAAGAATCCTGTGACTTTGAACTTTGACCTAGTGACCCCAAAATCAACAGGGTTCATCTGCTAGTTATGACCAATCACAATGTGAAATAAAAAGACTTTGTAATGAATTGTAACCAAGATAATGAGCAGAAACCATTCTGATATTTAAGGCCCCTGTGACTTTGACCTTTAACCTAGTGACCCGAAAATCAACAGGGCCATCTACTAATAATGACTAATCACTATGTGAAATATGAAGACTTTGTGATGTATATTTTTCAAGATAATCAGCGAAAACCATTCTGAGAGTAAAGGCCCCTGTGACCTTGACCTTTGACAAAGTGAACCCAAAATCAAGAGGTGTCATTTACTAGTTATGACTAATCACTATATGAAATATGAAGACTTTGTGATGAGTACACTTTTAAAGATAATCAGCGGAAACTATTCTGACATTTAAGGCCCCGTGACCTTGACTTTTGACCTAGTGATCCCAAAATCGATAGGGGTCATCTACGAATTATGGCAAATCACTATGTGAAATATGAAGACTTTGTGATGAATAATTTTTAAGATAATCAGCGGTAACCATGTGGTCTACCGACAGACAGACCGACCGACAGACAGACCGACCGACCGACCGACAATGAGACAGACAGACAGACCGACATTTGCAAAACAATATACCCCCTCTTCTTCGAAGAAGGGCATACTAATTTTTATTTAAATGTATTTGCGTTGTCGTTTATATACTTACTAACCTGTATTTATATCCGATATTACTACGACCGACTGTCGTCCAAGGCTTGCTAATTTCTCATTCTTATTGTCTGTTTTTGACACCTTTAACTCCTTCAATAATGACGAAAACAGCAAACATATTACATGTATCGTTGATTTGGTAAATTTGAAATACAATGCTTTGATATCATGAAGAAAACGCAGCCATAAATGCGAATCAAAATACCTGAACAACGACAAGTTTAAGAAGAGATTGAGAAGACCTTAAAACGAAATGAAATAACTCCGCTCTCATTGGAAGTAAACGGACATTTTACAGCCTCAAGCTGACAAAGTAATACTGTAGAAATTATGTGAAATTGCTTGGTGCCACAGTGGTGTGAGCAAGTGGTTTATAGTCACAGTTTATAGTCACGAAAGACTCCTACACTTTCCATAACCTCTCACCTCACGAACGATAAAACTGTATCATTCAAACTTGTCACTTCATTACTCGTATTACCCCCCCCCCCTTCTTGGGAATTTATATAACAATTAAGTAATCTGATCAGTTGAAGATTTAAAAGAAGCACTTTATCTTATACCTTCGTAACACAGCAAGAAACCACTTTGCACCTTTCAGTACATTCTAATCAAATGTTTTGCTTCATAGTTTTACGTTTTCATTTTTATAAAATTGTGATATCATTGATTGATAGAATTAAAAGATGAAGCCTTGATAAAAGTAGGTAAGTACATTGAATTGCATTCAGAGGTTATTTTGTAATTAAGAGCAATATTTAGAAGCTTAAATGTTTCCTCATGCCTAGTTAAGAACTGACCTTTTTCCTGTTATTTTTTTCAATGTATTTCCATCTAAATTCGCTTGTTCTATTTTTTCATTTCTTTATATAATTTTTTTTTCAGTTGTGCAGTCTCAGTGTATAAGTTTGTTTCATCCTACTTGAATCATTTAAACGGACAATAATTTCCCTTACATTAGCATTTTAAACATTACTTCATTAATAAAATTTGCATTTGTTAGGGAAATCATTATGTAGAATGCAACCGTTCCTGTAAGATATTACTTTGTATTATTGCTCGATAATTGTTTAGGTATTTGTTGTTAATGTGTTTGTTTAGATTTTAAAATTCTTAAAATGGAAAGGTAGAATAAAAATTATGCATGAATAAAGCGTTTATTTTCATTTTGTCCATTGAATGTGCATGCATTGGTTTTAACCTAGTTTTGTTACAATTTCATTGGTGTTGTGATAAAAAATACACAATCAAATTCTTTGTGCAAAATAATTTCCAACGAATGTATTATTCTGGTTATTTTTTCACTGACTTTGAATTTGATCTGACTTTGAGTTTGATCTAAGCTTACCTTTCTAAGAAAATAACTGTCATCATTATAAAACCATGTATCTGAAAAAAATGACAACGTACATTCAAACAAATATAATTATCTTTTATGCTCTGTTTATAAAGTTTGTCACATCAACACAGAGTTTACTGGTGGGTGTAGACACTAAAAATGCATATGGTAGTAGGTGTTGAAATTATGGCTGTGCACATTTTTTTTCTTGCCAGATCTGCATGCAACATGACATTTGAATCAAAGAAGATATTGCTGAACTGCTTACAAAGTGCTGAGACTATGCCAGTGTAACGATTTAAAGGTGAGAATAAAAGATAATCTTATAAACAAATTCATTCATTTTGCCTTCATTTACGCAATTTACCTATATACATGTAGACCATCATATTTTATAGGTAATTAGAAACCTTGCTGAGAGAAAAAAAAAACAGTTCTTTATCTTTTTCTCAGTACTTAAAGTAACCACTTCCTTGCATATAAAGCATATATTCATCACCTGAATTTTCTACGAGCTGCACCCTTATTCAATTATACATGTATATGCTAAGTGCGCAATAGCTCAGTGGATATAGCGTTTCGGATCCCGGAAAAGCCGTTTATATGCAAGGGATCGTTAACGACCATTTTCAAAATGGCCGCCATATAATTTTTACGTACATAAAATATCATTTTACAGATCTGAAACTTACACCGTCGCATGCATAACGTTCTCCTTTTCAAAAATTTAAATCTTATAAAATTTCGCTTTCATACCTCTTCAGAATCCAAGATGAATTCCAATATGGCCGCCGATTTTGTGCAAAACTGTTATATTATTTTTTTTGTATAATTTGTTGCACACATAATGTTTATTTCGATATAAAAAGTGTTTAAACATATCAGAATAATCAAATTATATGTTAATTATAATGAAAGTAAACTTTTTAAATTTATTGTCTAAAACATTTTTTAATATATAATAAAAAGAAAATGTTCCCAATTTTAGCATATTTCTCCAGTTTTTTTCCTAAATTTATGTGCAAATTAAAAAAAGTTTCTTTATTTTTAAAACTGAATTTTGGCATTCAATTAACACCATGTGTTTACTGCAAAAATGTAAGAAAAACATAAAATTTATATATTTTATATTTTGTGAACGTGGGTGGGGTAAATTTATCCGATAATTGTATTAGAAACAAAATATACATAGGCAGTTCATTCTATTTCTTTGCTTTGTTTTTAACTTTCTATGAATTCTTATGCAAATGTTCCAACTTAAAAAGTCCTTTTTATTAGATGAAAGTATTTTTGTCTTCCTTTGGGTCAAGTGGGTGAGTAAGAAATGCACGTACAAACATGTGTATCCATTCGGTTATTAAATTTTGTTGCGTGATATTTCTTGTTTCAGTATCTTTGAAATTATCAGTTAATTGTCAAGCTATATAAGAAGACAATAAACCAACTAAACGTGCTTTAAATAGCAAACATGTACATGAATGTAAGGTATAAAATAGATAAATACAGAATCCCTAAAGAAAGCCCAACACGACAAAATTGAAAATGTTGCAGGCTCGGTTTGATTGAGCCTGTTCATGGACGGTACTGGAAAGTGCAAGTTACCGTCCACGCCCCCTAGCACCGGCTTAAGCAGAATTCAACATTTAAACATGAAATAGTAAAATTTTGAATTTAGAAACATCCGCAGATGTGTTCATACGGCGGTTATCATGGAACCTTCAATGTGACACTTCCGTGCCAATCCATGAAAAGCGGCGTATGGTCCCCAAGTAATAAAAAGCGTGTGCCCTAAACGAGAAAACAATGGGCGGAACTAAATAAAATGGAATTTTGAAAGGGGATCAGAGGTTATGAAGCCTGCGTATCACAGACAAGACGTCAAAAGACAAATTTAAAAAGCAGGCAACATATCCTAAGGGTGATTCAACATTATTCAAGTAGGAATATTGGAACCACCCAACTAGAAAATGCCGAAAAGTTGAAACTAAAAATACTACAAGCACAACAATAATGTCGTGCTGAACGATCTTCAAGGATCGAAAATATAACATCATTGATTAAATGTACGGGGAGACTTTTTACTTTTTATAAAGGTAGACAATTAACGCATAGCATTGATTCTTTCACAATTTATATATTTATTACATAAACATGGCTTAAAAACCTACACAATGAGTGATTTTTTTCATTCAATGTCTGAACAAGTCATTGATATCGCATTGCCTGATAAGTTAAGATATCAACTAAGTGTATTTCCTAAATTAACCATATCTCATTGTTTCTTTTAATAAATGGGTAATGACGATCCTGGATCACTCACCTGAGATCAATGTTCGAAAGAGTTTACAATTCTTAAATAGGTAGGTAATAAAATCATATTGTCCTGTAAAATATGTCATAACACACATAACTTGCCAAGGGGCAGGACGTGAAGTGGTTGCATACTTGGTTCAAGCGAGAAAATTGGTTATTCCCTTGTTTTAAATTTCGCTAGTCTCTCCCGTGATAATAAGCGCGTTGCGATAATTATCGCGTTAGGAACATCCAACATATAAAAATTAAGACTATAATAATCGATCCGAAAATGTTAAATATCGCTAGTATAAGTTCCCCTGGTCTATAGAAAAGGCAATTATTATCAAGTACAAGTTCAAATTTTATTTGCAAATCGGCAAATCATTGCCTTTGGCAATACACACAAAACATATACATATATAGATCTTGAAATATAGTACATAACTACAAGATACATATATAAACATTTCAAATATCAGTATTTGTTTTTAAATAAACAAATAACAAAGTAGAAATAATAATATATCATTAATGTCGTCTGTTTATCATTTGTTCCATGATATTAAATCGTAAATCAGAAGCTGTGACCATGCAAGTATTTACTTATCAGCAATAATCTTTGTTTATTATTAGATAATATAATATAATAAAACTTATTCAGTGTGGGAAAAGATGCATTATGAATAAAAAGTTTTCTTAATTCTGAATAAAATGGACAACAAAGCAGGAAGTGATATTCTGATTCTATCATGTTTTGAGTGCAAAGTTTACATACTGTCTCATTTCTGTTTAAACCTATATATCTGCCAATTTCAATATCTAGAGAATAAGAACCAAGTCTGAAACATGTCAAACGTTTTCTAAACTTGTCATTTTGTTTTACATTTAGATATTCCTCAAAACAAAACTTTGATTTGAATTCCTAAAACAAAAGAGTTTTGGCATGATATTTATTTGCTCATGACAAAATTGGTCTCTAAGGCGTTGTTTGAAAATTAAGCTAAAATCAGAAATAACATTATTTAATCTAACAAATATGAAAATCCTAATCCTAAAGCCCAGCATTTATTTCAATTAACACATTGATCTAAATACATGCTATATATAGGCGAATGCTGATTATTAACAATTTTATTCCAAAACTTTAAAGACCTTTCTTTACATAAAATTGACAAAGGAAATTTACCAAGTTCTCCATAGAAATTTGTTTTTTTACACCAAGTACATATTTATAAAATTTTATTTGCAGTTTATCAATATCTTTATATTATATTCCCCATACATCTAAACCATATAACAGAATTGGAGTTATCAGACTATCAAAAAGGTGCAGTTTTGTTTTAATATCTAATTTTATCCTGTCAAAACTACCCAATATAGACTGTTATATGCTCTAAGGCATTGCTCTGCATGAGTCTTAGTTGCTTCAGAAAAGCTACCCGTATAAGAAAATTTTACACCTAAATATGAAAAAATTATCAACAATATCTACAAACTGACCGTCAATGTTTATACTAAAACTATGTACAGATTTCCTTCTTTCAAAAACACAAACTTTTGTTTTATTAACATTGATTTTAAGCCCCCATTTTGACGAATAACTATACACATTATCAACTTAAGCTTGTAAGCTCTCTGGACTTGTTGTGAAAAGCACAATTTCGTCTGCAAAAGTAACAAATGTTTAGACAAGAGCTCAAGGGCGCTATCCGAATTTATCGCTTGAGAGACTAGTCAAATTTAAGACATGCACTAAATTTCGCCCTTCTGAGGCGATAATTTGCATGTTAACTAGCGAAATTTTGTGTTCGACATAGGACACCGTAAGTTTAGCACGTCAAAATATTTGGCTAAAACGGAATGGTAGAGTAAAGTGTAAATATGACAACCTTTGCCAAAGTTAAAAAGCTTTATAATTAATAGATGCTTTACAATTGTGAAATTTACTTATATCTAAATAGTATATTCTTAAAATTGTATATTAACACATTTTATTCATTTGGGATAATCTTGCAGTGCAGCCGTTCCAAATAGTTTTTTTTTGATCGCGCGCTCTTTCAAATACCTCATCTAGCAATTAAACCGTTAGATGTTATGTAAGTAAGAAAGATAAAAATTAGAAATTAACCTTCTGTAGATTGTTGTTGAGCATTCCGACCTGTAACAACAACGCTTGCTTCCCTGGTGTTGTCATTTTCTTTACTGTCAGATTCTTGTTTCTCTTCTCGTTCCTAATAATTATAATAATAATAATAATAATAATAATAATAATAATAATAATAATAATAATAATATAAATAAAAACAGTACTGTACAGAAATAATCAATGTTAGAATGACCAACAATGATTACAAAGATTTTACTGCTGTCTGAAAAAAATATATTCACAGACCACTTATAAAGTACAAATATTCAATACATTCAATAATAACTGTACCTTACCTTATTTGAATGTGCAAAAAGGGCACAAAATTGGGAAAAAAGTATGCAACAGTTACATGATGTAGAACTTAATGCCATGGTGTTTATAGTTTTACGAGTAAGTATGTGTGTGTATTTCCATACGTATTTCAAATATTGATAAATATAATAGAAATGTTTCATTTTGATATTCATATAAAAAAATCCTAAATTGAAGATTATGAAATTGAGTTTAAGACGATTTAGTCATAGACACTTGACAGCAAATAAGTTTTTTCGATCGACTACCCGTTGTGACCGACTACCGGCCGTGATTTTTATAAGAACACACAAATCAATAAAAATATACCGACAAAACCACGTCTTTTTAAAAAAAAAAAGGTATAGTAATCTATTTACACAGTAGATATATATCTTTTTTATGCTATCAAGTGCCTATGGATTTAATATAAATTTTTTGACACTGAAGAGGTCATTAGGTTTATGACAATCTATTATCTGATTTATATAGATAGGCAAAATCGACCCATGTGTTTCACACTTATTGTCGGTATGATACTAAATACTATCAAAATTATCAAGATTTAAGATTCAAGATTTTATTTCAAAAGGCATAAACATTTTACAATGTCCGTCGCCATAAACAGAAAGACGGTTACAAATACTACATGAGAAAAGTATGTAACTGAATACAAATAATTTGACATTAACATTTTTATATTATAAAGAACACATATACACTGTATTTCAATATAGGTTTGTAAATAATAGTGTGCTATTTATACCAATATCAGTAATGCATTTGTAAAGTAGATATATTTTTGATAATCTAATAACTACGGTGGCACAAAAGTGACATGTGTGTGTTTTTAATTATCTCGTGGCCACGAGATACTATGTCGTGCCCACGAGTTACTAAGTTGTGGCCACGACATAGCTAGGTCGTGGCCACGACATACTATGTCGTGGCAACGAGATACTAAGTCGTGGCCACGAGATAGCTAAGTCGTGACCATAAGTTACTAAGTCGTGGCCACGAGATAGCTAAGTCGTGGCCACGAGATACTTTATCGTGGACACGAGTTACTAAGTCGTGGTCACGAGTTACTAAGTCGTGGCCACGAGATAGCTAAGTCGTGACCCCGGGATAGCTAAGTCGTGGCCACGAGTTACTAAGTCGTGGCCACGAGATAGCTAAGTCGTGGCCACGAGATACTATGTCGTGGTCTAGAGTTACTGAGTCGTGGGAACGAGATAACTATGTCGTGGCCACGAGATAATTAACCAATCAGAATACACTATATATATTATGAATTTTTTAAACTTACAACTTACTTTACATGCAACATTATTCTTTGAAAATACTGTTCAAAGAAATTCACTTTGAACTTGTCTTTTGGATCATATTAGAAAGACACCTTCAAAGGCCCATCAGACATTAATTTTGACTATAGCCATTTGTTGGGACAATTTTGTGATCGAATTGGTCAGTTTTTACGTACAACGGCCTGTACGATAACATGAGAAGGAATAAGTCCTGGTTTATTTTATTTAGAAGGGACATTGCCCCTGGACAGTAGATAGCCTATAAGGTGAAATCCTTGTCTGATGAATAATTTAGAAGGGATAAGCCATGGTTTATATAACCCAGAAAGATCATTGCACCTACTGATGAGATCTAATTATTTCGAGGTCATTGAGTCATAAATCAGGGTCACAGTGACGCTAAAAATGTAAAATTATTGTCAATAATTTGTTTAAATGGCACTTTTACAGGCTATTGAAGTAGGGGCATCCTCTTGAACTATAGCACATGTCTAGTTTATTAGGGAAATTCATATAATTGGTGTAATCTGATTGGTTATTTATGTCGTGGCCACGACTAAGTAACTCGTGGCCACGACATAGTATCTCGTGGCCCTGACTTAGCTATCTCGTGGCCACGAGTTACATCATCAGCATTACCATTTTTGGGGATTGGAACTATCATACCTTTGTCCATATATCAGGATATACACTATTAAGAAACATAAAATTAAACAATTTACAAAGACAAAGAAGTAAAAGATCACTACATTTTATAAATATTTCAATGACCAACATATCTACACTCCTACTTTTACCTCTTTTCAAAGAAGAAATGGCTAAATTGATCTCATCAATACTTAATTCTTTATCAAGTTGTTCAATAACATATTCATCTAAGCTTTTCTGGTTCAATTCATCCTCAACTTCATTATTAATTAAAGCACTATTTTCTAAATAGTGTTTTAAAATGATTGAAAAAAAATGTTCTTTAGAAATATCTCCAGCTTTAGATTTTTTGTTTTTAATTTTTCGTATTTCTTGTCAAAACTTTTGAGGCTGGTGCTTGGCTAAATTTTGTAGATTTTTCCTCTGTTTCCCATTAAACTCAGACCGTGTTTTTCTTTTAGTTTTTTATATATACACGTCGTTTAGTTTTTAACAATTCAAAATTTTCGACAGATCTATTCTTTTTAAGATATTTATTAACATTATCATTAATGGTACCATTATGGACCGATTCGCTTTAATGAAAGCTATATTCAGTCTAAAAGATATTGCAGTTATTTAACTAGCCAAGGTCAAGTACTGGTTATTGAACGTATAATACGAAATGAGTTGAAAAAAAATCATATGATATCCAACTTGCCGGAAAAGTTCAAAAATATAATTATTTAATTTGCTCTATACAGACACAAAGGGAGATAAAGGGGGAAAATGGCACCGTAGCCGAGAAGCTTGTTAGTAGTAAATCTATGGACTGTTGGTCTTTTGGGCTCAAACAGGTAAGAGCTTATTGCTTACTCAAGGTTGGTTCCAGGAACGGATTTGAGTGTGTGTCTATCCTTTAAGCTTCTACACAACCGGACTAAAATAAATAATGCACAAGCTGGGAAAGAGTGGATGTCACAGTTTTTTTTTTGCAATTGCCCAAGATCACATACCTGATATTGACTAGTGTGTAATAGTGCGGAGCCATTTTTACAATCATATTTATGATATGTTCAGAAAGGTTTACTAAGCATATTTTCAAAGTGCTAAAGAGGGGAAATAAATAAACAAAACAGAAGACACATTCATTTAACTTGCCAAGAACATTTACTGTGTTATATCAAGAAAGTGATCGGAAACACGTTTGATATAATCCATGAATTTAAGACTTCTAAAACTAATGATCAACATTCACATTTTGATAATATAATTGACCTTATATTTGATATCTGATGCCTGAAACAATGCCGACCATTTATGTCAGTTATTTTCAAAGTCCTTAATGCAGTTCTGAACAAAGTCTGGACATTACATTATCTCTAATGACCTTGACTTCATATATTGACCTTTACTGTACTGGTATCACTCAATATTAAGCTCTTGAAAATTTATCAAGTACAAAGTTAAATTGTTTGTTTACACATATTTGACCTTTATGCTACAGGAACATAAATTTTGAGCATTACACCCCAGCTCACGATTCTGAACATTTTTGGCATGTTATATCATCATCCCTCACAACACTTAAAATGCGTTACACTATGAACAAACGTTTTCGTCTGACCTCTAAATATGATACCGAGCACTGATAGAGAACTGGTCCTTGTACACAACACTATGACTTCGGACTTATGATGGTCAATATTAGAATCAACAATGTCTAAAATCCCTTTCTGAATGTATACGATATGCTCCCTACAAAGCAGGACATTACACATATTTAATATTGACAATAACCTTATATATATTGACCTGGTTTAAGCTGGTAACTCTCGGTCTCAAGATTGATAACATTTCGGATACAGTCCCTCAATTCACGACTACTAAAGGTCTATACAATGTACCAATTGTGTCATTTAACCGCTTGTATTACCTTGACCTAACATTTTGTGCCTGACAGTCAGAATTACAATTTTGAATTTTTATTCCAAGTAGTATTGAAAGTCCTCTATGCCAAGGTTTGACAAACGTTTTTTTCTTTCTTTCAAATTTCATATCTTGCCTACATGAACGTTCGTTATTTGCCGCGTGGTTTAATTAGTAAAAGTCATCGTATATGAAACGAGTTAATAACGAGGATATAACACGAGGCGACATCGAGGGATATTTCTGCTAAAAAATGCAGAAACATCCCGAGAAATTTTCATGAAATAAATTGAAAACAATATTGGCAACATGTTAACTTATTTTGTCTTGTACCTTTACACTTGCTAGTTACACTTAAATGGCATAATGCCACTGCAGGGTCTTTCAAATAGATGAAAGACCCTGGCCACTGTAAGGTATATAACCAGAGCTTAAATTAATTTTGTTTATATTATCAATGTATTGATCAGACAAGGAGTCTATAAAAGTCTTACTGTGACCTATACCTTTAACCTTATGAAATTGAATATTATCAATGTTCCTTTGAAATCTATTTCAAATTTTACAAAAAATAAAAAAAAAATAAAAAAATAAATAAACTAATTGTTTATAATGAAAATCTATAAAATCTGGAACTTCTGCTGTCCAAGGTTAAATTAAAACATACGTAGTGGTATCTGCCATAATAGATATCGATAATTACTGTGTAAACTTGTTAAATTACTTTATTTTTGGCACCAAATTATTCATACAATAGTATTTAATCATTTTCTTAAAAGAAATAATTGTTTTCTTTCAATCATATCCGAAAACTACCATAAACATCAGATCGAGATCGTTAATACACGGCATTTATGAATGATTTATGATGAACGATATACCCTACACCGGTTTACAAAGATCTTCTTCTATTGACCGATTATAATTAGTGTTAACACATTTATCGATACAAACTTTTTTTAAAACAATTTTGAAAAAAGTTGAATGAAATATCTTTAAATCGTTAAAATTTTCACCCGCACGAAAACATTTTAACTTGTTTCTTCTAAATTGAACGGACCAGTAGAACAGGACGAACTTGCGTATGGAAGGACAATCGGAAGGACCAGCCCATCACAGTCACCTATGTACCCCGCTTTTTAAGTCAACAATATATTAAGTATTCTAGGTTTACTGTCCTTGTCATATAAGAATAGGTAACGTCGATTACCTCATGCATCGCGCTGTTTAAACAAACATGTTTGAACTCGTCTTTCGTGACTTTTAAACAGTGATAAAGACGGTTTCCTTTCCAGCTTTCCAGTAATTTAATCAGTTTAATACCAATGTGTTCAAGATCTTTAAAAATAGGATAAAATATTCAGATTTTTTTCTAATTCGTTACATTCGTGTACATATATAAATATGCTATGCTTTCATGACTGTTCTGCTAGGCGCTGTGCCGTAATTGGACTGGCATATCGATGTGGTGGTATGTGTGTATATATTCTCTCATTTCTATCAATTTATCTGCACACTTGTATCTTAAGTGATCCCACGCAGGGGAAAGTATAACTGTATTGAATTTAACTATCTCCCTTTATATATACTTTATCTGTCTAAATTCATTGTATCCTACGGATCTACTTGATCTTACGTGATCCAGTTGACTTTCGGAAATAGATATATAGTTCTCTGGTCCCAATCAGTGAAGAAGACAATAAAAATGTCATCGTTGATTTGTGAGATATGATAACAGAGAACAAACTCTATATATGTGAATGTTGAGCTTGTTTCCAATGTGTAGTGCAGTTTGTGACTGTATATAAAGCTGTTCTGAAACATCATTTTTGTGATGGTGGATGAGCAGTGGCTATGCTTTCATGACTGTTCTGCTAGGCGCTGTGCCGTAATTGGACTGGCATATCGATGTGGTGGTATGTGTGTATATATTCTCTCATTTCTATCAATTTATCTGCACACTTGTATCTTAAGTGATCCCACGCAGGGGAAAGTATAACTGTATTGAATTTAATTATCTCCCTTTATATATACTTGATCTGTCTAAATTCATTGTATCCTACGGATCTACTTGATCTTACGTGATCCAGTTGACTTTCGGAAATAGATATATAGTTCTCTGGTCCCAATCAGTGAAGAAGACAATAAAAATGTCATCGTTGATTTGTGAGATACGATAACAGAGAACAAACTCTATATATGTGAATGTTGAGCTTGTTCCAATGTGTAGTGCAGTTTGTGACTGTATATAAAGCTGTTCTGAAACCATCATTTTTGTGATGGTGGATGAGCAGTGGCTATGCTTTCATGACTGTTCTGCTAGGCGCTGTGCCGTAATTGGACTGGCATATCGATGTGGTGGTATGTGTGTATATATTCTCTCATTTCTATCAATTTATCTGCACACTTGTATCTTAAGTGATCCCACGCAGGGGAAAGTATAACTGTATTGAATTTAATTATCTCCCTTTATATATACTTTATCTGTCTAAATTCATTGTATCCTACGGATCTACTTGATCTTACGTGATCCAGTTGACTTTCGGAAATAGATATATAGTTCTCTGGTCCCAATCAGTGAAGAAGACAATAAAAATTTCATCGTTGATTTGTGAGATATGATAACAGAGAACAAACTCTATATATGTGAATGTTGAGCTTGTTCCAATGTGTAGTGCAGTTTGTGACTGTATATAAAGCTGTTCTGAAACCATCATTTTTGTGATGGTGGATGAGCAGTGGCTATGCTTTCATGACTGTTCTGCTAGGCGCTGTGCCGTAATTGGACTGGCATATCGATGTGGTGGTATGTGTGTATATATTCTCTCTCATTTCTATATATATATATATATATATATATATATATATATATATATATATATTAAAACGTGATAAATGTTCCTTGTGCAGTGTTGAAATAGATAAAATTATAATGTTTAAGAAATAACAAACTCTATGTAAATTCGGTAGCGCTTTCAATGCTTTCTTCGCATATCTTTAATGATTAAAGTTTCGGCTGAAGATATGCGAAGAAAGCATTGAAAGCGCTACCGAATTTACATAGAGTTTGTTATTTCTTAAACATTATAATGTTTTATCTCTCTCTCTCTCTCTCTCTCTCTCTCTCTCTCTCTCTCTCTCTCTATATATATATATATATATATATATATATATATAAGTATAAATCAATTGTAAAGTTTAATGATTTAGTTCAATTTTATCAATTCTTAAATACGGTGAATAGAAATGAATTTAAATCCGACACTTTTCACATGTGTATTTTAGAATATTTTAAAATTATTCATGTTTTATTCAAAATAAAGTAAATGTATACCTCCATTGTCAACAAATTCCTCTTTCTGTTTTAAATCTTTTTTTTTATTGTTGGTACGTCATATAGGTATAACATGTCTAAATGACAAGCTCGAGGTGTAAATTTTATACTCTCTTTGAACAACCATTATAATAATATATTAATAATTTACTGTTTACATTTATATGAAACTCGGGTAGATTTTTACAATGGAATACACTAACTCACTGTATTTTACAATTTGTTCTTAGCGTAGGTTTGACCGAAATACTTAGGTCTACTATTCAGAAAATTGCTATTAAGTTAAAATTTTACGGCGAGTTGCTGCAACAGGATGTATATCCCAACACAGTACTTGAATATAACTAAGCTAATTCTACAAGCTAAGCATTGAAAGAATTGTAGCAATTTGATACAAGGGATTTGAGAAATTCTGTAATTAAAACAAATATTTGATTAAGACGACCCAGTATGTGTGACAGATAAATTTAATTTTCAATGTTTTTAATATTATAACACATAAAGCTGTATGTATACATTTACTATTTAGAAACGTTTTCCCTTTAAAATAAATTCTTTTCATGAAATTGCATAAAATTATTTTTTTGGGTGATTTTAATTGAGAAACATTTCTATTTGAAATGCTTACAATTGCTTATTTTAAATACAGAAAATTGAATCTTTTTCTCATATTAAGAGAGCAGCGAAATAAACAATGCAACAGAAAAAAGAAGAAGAAAAAA
This sequence comes from Ruditapes philippinarum, assembly GCF_026571515.1. NCBI lineage: Eukaryota > Metazoa > Mollusca > Bivalvia > Venerida > Veneridae > Ruditapes > Ruditapes philippinarum. The sequence continues at coordinate 36,995 of NW_026856035.1, forward strand.
ACAACAACAACAAACCAATAGGGTCATTATGGCCCTGAATCGCTCATCTAATGAACATTGCAAGAAAAAGTCACAGTTCTAATTATTCAATGGTTAAAATAGGTAACATAGGGTTTGTCATTTTATTAAACATATGAGATATGAGATGTCTGCTACGATATCCTACAAAATCCATCAAGAGAAGAATTGTGGATAACGACGGACGACCGGCGACGGACAAATGAACACATTTACCATTCATCTCTGAGCACTTTGTGAGATAAAAAGAAATAGTTTCACAATCGTGTAACGTTTTAAGATGTATAAAAACAATCGATGCAAATTTCTAGACTGATTCATGAGAAAGTCAAAGCATTGGCCCACTCAATATCAACTCCTTCGGTACCGGTAATGCCCTCAAGAAAAAGAAAAGGCAGTGGGCTCAGAAACTTAGAAAATGTTGTTTATTTTGATTGTCTAAAAATTGAGATATTTCTTTTTTCTCATCTGTAAAATATCACTATATTTTAATTTTATAATTTGAATTCTTTATGTTCATAATGCACATATTTTTTTTAAATATTTCTCAGTGGTGTACTTAAATAGTTTATAAAATAATAAAATGTTTAGAATAGTTCAGTAATTCAGCTGTAGTCAAAACTAGAACAGTATGTACAGTATATATAAGTGCATATAATTTCTTAGGTTATCCGAACCAAATGTTCAGTATGAATTACTAGTATACTAGTAAGTGTTGCCACAGGCACGAGTACACGGTCTTTCAATCGCTTTCTACGCCATTAGGCATCCTTGTGTGAAACGTTGCGGTTTTCGTTGCTATTGGCCAATCAGAAGACTCGTTACAAAATATCGAGCAGCTGATTGACAATGGCGTAGAAAGTAATCTTAAGACCGTGGAAAGGTTTGAAATTCGAATTTTGCGTGTATCAGATGCTACTGACGGTTGTGAGTGGTCCAACTTAATGTATTTAGTAATATTATTTAGTAAATTCAAGTGATTTTGACCCATACTCAGCTGACATACATGTATTAGTCTATGTTTACGTATCGAATTGCTGTGCCGCAATTCTGTCTACCAAGGATTTTTAGCACGAATTCGCTCGTTTCCTGATAGATATTTCATGAACGGGAAGGGCTAGAGACTTGGGGTTGGTCTCATTTTGAAGCTTAATATAAACGTGAAATAGTGATAAAAGTTTTTTTTAATTGCCTGGCCAATTGTTTTCACAACGGCTCGGGAAATGAATCCCTTGCTCGTAGGCTCGAATCTGCAGTTTCCGGCCTTCTCTTAACTTATAGTATTTTTTTAAAGGGGGTCATTATTTACATTTTTTGTTTGTTTGTTTTTTTGACACTTTTAAGATGAACACAGGTTTTTTTTATCAATCTGGTCATATTTTTCTTCCCAGGTCCGATACTCGTGCCTGTGAGTGTTGCAGGAGGTAAGGGGTTCTTCGAAATCCCCTGCGTGTTTCAATATGAATAAGAGCTGTCGGAGGTCAGGAAAGCTCGACAATTCAAAAGAGTTGTCACAAGGGTGTTTATTTGAGAATAATAATGCTTCTCCATATGCTAACATAAAATTGTCCAAAAAATGTACAAAGGCTTGTTGATAAGATGTTTTATCGAGGAAATCATTGCTTGATTATTATGAATGCATAAAATTGTCACAAAAGGCACACACCCTTCAGTAGTTACGGAGATACTAGCTTACACACAAAAACTTAACCAAGCATTTCTAAGTTAAAAGGGGGCTTAATAATACAAATGAGAAAATCAGAGTTATGGTACTTGTACCAATCATGTTAGATAATCGCAGAGAAGAAGCGTATGAAGTTTCAATTCATTCCCGAAGTTATTGACAAGAATATCTAAGTCGAAAAAGGGGCATACATATGCAAAACACCTTATCACTGTTATAGGTCTGGTGCCAAAAAAGTTAGATTATTACAGAGAAGAAGCGTGTGAAGTTTAAATACATTCCCTTCAATAGTTACGGAGATACAAGCTTACACACAAAAACTTTCCATAAATATACAAAAAAGGCAAATCAGAGTTATTGTATTTTTGCCAATCATGTTAGATAATCACAAAGAGCAAGTGTGTGAAATTTTAATCCATTCCCTTCAGTAGTTATGGAGATACCAGCTAACACGTAAACACTTAACCACGTGGACGCCGACACCGACAAATGGGTGACTGCAATAGCTCAAATATTCTGCGAAAAGTCGAGCTAAAATGAAACGGATGTTTTAAAACAGATTCATAATTATATACGGTTTTGTGGTCATATTTAACTTTGCCAGCCATTGTTGATATTATTTTATACTGTTATAGTTCTTACTACAGCTGAAATACTGAACTATTCTAAACATTTTTATTATGGTGGCAATCTTGGATTTTGGCAGCAATATTGGATTTGCACAAACTAGATCCGAAACTTGAATTTGAATAAATGTGTAATATCAAAAAGTGGTGCTATTCATACTGACTTATAATGTTACTTAAAAAAATAAAACCTCGTTTTTTTTTTAGTATTTTGCAACTAAATCGCCCATAATTAGTACTTAGTAACTCATGGCCACGACATAGTATCTCGTGCGCGCCACTTAATTATCTCGTAACCACGACTTAGTAACACGAGGCCACGACATAGTATATCATGCCCACGACTTATTTATCTCGTGCCCACGACTAAGTAACTCGAGGCCACGACAGAGTATTTCGCGGCCACGACATAGTATCTCGTTCCCAAGAATCAATTATCTCGTGCCCAAGACTTAATTATCTCGTGGCAACGATTTAGTAACTCGTGGCCACGACATAATATCTCGTTCCCAATATTTATTTATCTCGTGCCTGCGATTTAGTTACAATTGGGTTATTCACGCGTGACTGTTCACCAATTTTCCAATTACGTTATTTAACAATAACATAAACGAATTGTTCAAAGTATTGTAATAAAGACTTTTATCTATAAAACAAAACAATGTCAAAATATATTTTTCACTGAAATCAATATTGTGTCGGAGTATAAATTACACCAAGTGCGCAGGCCGTAAAAATGTTAATATCCATTTCAAAAGACTTCAAACTAACCATTCATTGATTAATAAACACATTTAAACACATTCATTTTGAAAACTTTTAAGGCAGTCGGCTAAAATTACCAGATCTTTGTTATTGTACAGAATGAGATAATTCAATGTAATTTGAATCCTTTTGATTAATTCTTTTTATTTCTTGATTTTAACATTAATAAAAAATCATATTTAATTTGCCCCCCCCCCCCCACCTTTACCAAAGACATCTGTCCCTATAGCGCCAACAAATTCGGTTCGATATTCTTAATTTTTAAAGCTCCACACACACACACACACACACACACACGCACACACGCATGCTCGCACCCACGCTCGCGCGCACGCATCTTCATAAGATAATGAACCTGATATTTGATCCAATGCCATGTTATTTTTAGATCCCTTAATGCATGTTAAAGTGTTGCTCTGAACATAATCTGGGCATTGCATTTTCTCTAATGACCATAACGTTTCATATATTGACCTTTATTATACCGATATCACTCAATTAAATCTTCTTTAACATTTGTGATGTACAATTCTAAATTGTCTGTTAACACATATTTTATATATGACATGTGTGACCTATATGTGTTACCTTGTCCTATGCTAAGGGAACATGATTTTTGAGCATTACATCCCAGCTTACTTTTTGAACATTTTTGGCAAGTTTTATCATCATTCCTCAAAACACTTAGAAGGTGTTACACTATGAACAAACGTTTTCGCCTGACCTCTAAATATGACCCTGACCGTTGCCATAGAGTCCTGGTTCATGCACACAAGGTACAATACGACTTCGGACTTATGATGCTAAATGTTTGTTTCAAATAATTTTAAAATCATTTTGTGATTGTATATGGCCGCGTGGTTTAATTTGTAATCGTGAAAGTATATTGAAACGAGTTACTTACGAGGATATACTGACGGCGAAATCGAAGGATGTTGAAGCAAAAAAAGGGTTGTAGCAGGGGTCCAGGGGCAGGGGTGGTGGGATGTCAAAACACTGATACTGCCACCAGAGGAATCATCCGAGAAATTTCAATGCGTCACGTGAGCTGCTGATTGTATTTTATATAAAATTGAAAACAATATTGGCAAAATATTAACTTAGTTACACTTACACTTACATCATTTACATTTGAATGGCGTAATGCCACTGTAAGTAACATATAACTAGAGCTTACATTTGTATTTCTTATCAATGCATTGGTCAGACAAGGATCTTACACAAAGTCTTACTGTGACCTTGACCTTTAATCATATGACCAAAAGATCAATAAGGGTCATTTAATGGCCTTGAGCAGAGTCTAGAAACTCAGCCATTCTCCTATAATTGAAGCACTTTTTAATAATTCCTGTCTCCACTTTTAAAATCGTAGTAAAATGTACAGACGAGCTTAATCCTTTGTGACAAACATTTAAATAAGTACACTGGGATGTTCTCAGCAGCTTAACTTAAATTTTGTAGCGTGGATGCTCCTCGTTTTTCATTTGTGTTAAACTGAAAAGCTATAGTAACTGCAAAAAAGCGCTGTCGCTTGACCAATTAAAGTTTAAGATTGGTGAAAAATACAATCCATTTCTATGTTTTCCAACAAGTTTTTGCCTAAAATCAATACAGTATTGATAATAGATTAAGAATTACATAAGAAGTTCGAGACAGAGACCCTTATTTTCCATGATTTTCTTTAAATGCTGCCGTCGCCAAAATGCAACTATGGTACCGTAACGATTTTAAACTGGAATGTAACGATTTTGAGATGCGTTATATTCTTTTAAATTTGTACTCAAAACAATATCAAAAGACTATATTTGGAATAAAATTGATAAATTAGACTCCTGCGATGATACATTTTAACACAAACCGTTTTATTGTAAATAATTCAAATGTCGCGTTTAAAATGCTATGCCTCCGTAACGGGCGTATACTTTTAAATATACATTATTAAAATTTCAAAATATTGTTTTGTATTTCTTTAAATGAAAAACACCCAAATGAGATGTCGTTTGCACAAAAATGTGATAATTCTGACCCGTAGAAGTCGAATTTCACTATGTTTCCATAACGACTATTTTCCGTAACAAAACGATCATCCGAATTTCGGTACAGTATACGGTTCAATTGACGGTGTGACTTTTTTGCCTATCACCGCTCCCAATCGTCACTAAGAGGTATGCATGCAACATCTTAATTGACTTTTATGATACAATTAGGCAACTGGAGGTAATTGGCAATCACTGTACTTTATTTTGAAAACCACTGTTTTTGATTTGATAACGATGTATTCACAATTATGTTACTTACACGAGAAATTTTACTGATAAAAATCGATTGCAAGCTTTATTTTCAGCAAACCACAGAGTCAAAAGTAGCAAGTTGATGCTATTTATATTTTTTTACCTGTTTGAAACATTTGTTACGGAACATAGTTAATTATTTTGAGATCATAATCTGATGTCATATATGTACTTTATCCATAGTTATTTAACAATTTGAAATGAATGATTGGTTTCAAACATGGAACACATATTTCGATGAAAAAGAAGTGCACAGATTATCAAATAGTCAAAGGCAATTTGTTATGGAGGCATAGTCTTTTATCATCTTTTTTCAGCACTATAATACATATATTTAACAATTTGAAATGAATGATTGGTTTCAAACATGGAACACATATTTCGATGAAAAAGAAGTGCACATATTATCAAATAGTCAAAGGCAATTTGTTATGGAAGCATAGTCTTTTATCATCTTTTTTCAGCACTATAATACATATATTCAGTTTGTTTATAAAAACTGTTCCAGTGTGTTTTTTCATTATAAAGATATATGAAAATGGTGTCCAATATTAACTGGAAGTCTAACATGATTTGTATTGTTTTGTAAGGTTGCAGTTTTCCGTTACGGAACATATCAAATTTGTTACGGAACATAGCATTCATAAATGCTATGTTTGAATATGATTTTTTATGGGTTTTTTTCTATTTATAAAATACCAAAATTGTATCATTATTTCACTTACATTATCTAAAAGTTTTAGAATTATTTTAATGATGTTCATGTGTCAAGGTTAATAAATTTATAATAAGCAACGATTTTCTATTTTAGAATGGTGCTTTTAAAAGTAGAAATACAGGAGACAAAGCAGAGAGGGGAAAACAACAAATCATTTAAAAGAGAAAGAAAGCAGAAAAAATTATGTTCCCATTCAAAAAAAAAAGCACTGGTGAAGAAAATGTAGAGGAAACTACATGAAACGTTATAACATTACAACAAATTTGTGTAAATTAGGCAGAAATAAAGCAAATAAAAGTGAAAAAAAAAAAACGAATTCTTGTTCAATTTCAGTGAAAAACATAAAATTTTATTTTCCATAACATATGTTCCGTAACAGATATCTTTTCCTGCACTACTCACTAAATTAAACTGTTGATGTTATTTTTAATTGATACAGTGTTTTATGATTGATGTTGTTTGTGAAGATACCACATTTAAATTGTTTAAGTAATTTTAAAGAGTGAAAATATTGAGTTATAAATCCTATGTTTTATAATTTTTCACCTATGTTCCGTAACAGATCATAAGGTCTGTTTCATGATCATTTGTGAGGCGAAGTTTTTTTGGTAACGTTACACCGATTAAAAGTTATGCTTGATTTGTTTTCTGCTTCTATTTTAGATATAATTCGAAAACTTTTATGACGGTATTTGTTTGTGCATTGTATCGAAACAATGTCAATCTTAAGTTACGAAAATATTTGCTTATACAAGCTTTTCAAATACGAAGTATACAAGTTTCAGAATAAGATATGGCATAACATATTTTTGCTAAAGGTAACCATTGGTCTTCAACTTTACAATGCATATTCTTTTGGATTGTTTAATTTAAAATGTTAGTAAAACAATACCTCCAAAGTAATTCCTATGGTATATATATGTTCCGTAACAATGTAATTCAGTAACTAACTTCAAAAGCTTTCAGTATACAAACGGAGCGAATGGTGTGTGTTAAACTTCCACACAATCTGTCCAAGGTATTGAACATTAAAAGCAAATCATAGAAAACGTTGTTTATGAAAGTCAGATTTTTCATTTTTTGTGAACCAAAAGTGCTTCAATAATGGGAGAATGGCTGCTCTACGTATTTACATAATTTATAGCTTATTCCTTCTAAATTGATTGGACCAGCAGAACAGGACGAACTTGCGTACGGGATAACGATCGGAAGGACAAGCCCATCACAGTAACCTATGTACCCCGCTTTTTAAGTGGGTGCATAAAAATCAACAATGTATTAAGTAATCTAGGTTTACTGTCATATAAGAATAGGTAACGTAGTGCACCATATCGATTACATCATTCATCGCGCAGTTTAAACAAACATGTTTGAACTCGTCTTTCGGAACTTTTAAACAGTGATACTTAATTATAATATAGCTGGTTTCCTTTCTAGTAATTTAATCGGTTTAATGCCAATTTGGTCAAGATCATTAAAAATAGGATAAATATTCATATTTTTTTCTAATTCGTTACAATCTTGTATATATATATCTGCATTAATCAATTGTAAAGTTTTAATGATTTAGTTCAATTTTATCAAAATTCTTAAATACGGGTGAAATAGAAATGATTTTAAAATCCGACACTTTTCACAAATGTGTATTTTAGAATATTTTTAAAATTATTCATGTTTTATTCAAAATAAAGTAAAATGTATACCTCCATTAGTCAACAAATTCCTCTCTTCTGTTTAAATCTTTTTTTTTTATGGGTTGGTAAGGGGGGGGGCGTCATATAGGTATAAACATGTCTAAATGACAAGCTCGAGGGTAAATTTTTATACTCGTCTCTTGAAAACCATTATAATAAATATATTAATAATTTACTGTTTACATTTATATCAAACTCGGGTAGACTTTTACTAAATTGTAATACACCAACTCACTGTATTTTACAAAATTTGTTCTTGTATCATGTTTGGGACCTTTCTGTTTGAAAATGTATCAGAGTTAAATCGTATACATATAACATGCACAGTGCCGTTAACTGGAAGTGTAGGTATTAGTGTTACCCGCACTCCAAGAGCATGCCCATTGATTGGCTTAATTTTTACTGGGGTTTACTTATTGTGACGGAAGAGAACAGGAAAGCGACAGAAATATCATATTCAGATGCTCGTTCATTGGTTACTGTTTCCCGGGGTTTCATATTGTGACAACAGGGAACGTGTTTTTATGTTTGACTATGATACAAAAGAGAAAGAACATTAAAACACTCGGCAATCTGGATAAATGCTTTGTGTTTCGTGTTTCGATGCTCGTTCTATTACTTAGCGTAGGTTAGACCGAAATACTTACTTTTCCGGAAGTTGCTATTAAGTTAGATTTTACGGCGAGTTGCTGCAACAGAATGTATATCCCCCAACAGTATTTGAATATGACTTAGCTAATTCTACAAGCAAAGCATTGAAAGAATTGTAGCAATTTGATACAAGAGATTTGAGAAATTCTGTAATTAAAACAAATATTGCATTTACAGCAAAACATTCCATATACAAAAACAAGTCAACATAATGACATTCTTCAATGTTTTTTCTGGAAAGGGTTTACAAAATTGTCAAAAAATTAAACAGTTAAAAAAGATTTTAAAGTTCAAAAACGGACCTTACATCACGACTGAATGCATGGGTGAAAATTAACGGGATTTAAAAAACCAAAAATTTAGAGTGACCCAAAAGACACACTTTTGTCTGCCCTGTTAAAAAAAAGAATATTGAGCATTTACAGTGTGAAAATTAATCTTTGGAAAAAAAAAAATTTTTGACATAAAAATGAAAAAGTAGCTTGAAAGGGGTTTAGTTTTAGGGTCTTAAATGTTTGCCTTTAAAGGTGACAATCTCTTTTTTTTTGGCCCTTTTTGGAGGGTAGTCGGGAGATAAAAGCATTTCGGCTACTTTTGGGGGTGATTAACAGAGTCCAAAATCGAAGAAACCTCGCCGGGCAGTAAAAATCGAATATCCCAAAACAAACCCAAGGGCCGCAAAAAACCTGCATGGATGGGTCGAGGCAATTCAAAGTGGCCCTTATGAAGCAGGGCGTACCATGCGTCGATGAGTCGCAACTTGACCAGTTCGGCAAAGTATCCAAGTGCTGAAATTGTTGTATAAAATTTTTGATTTCTGCGAAAAAGTATTACATTATTGAGGAGCCAAGTAGGCAGAATTGAAATTGATTAGAGGCGCCCCCGCCCATAGGAATTTGGCAGCTTTGTTCCCAAAGGGAAAATTCGGCCTGTGGTTGTAAAATTTTTTAAAATACAGATTCAAAATTGGCTTTGTAAAACAGCACCCTTTAAAAAACATTTTAATTTAAAACAAAGTGTTTAACGTGTAAGAAACGTTTCCCCAGAGGTCAAAAAAGAAGAAAACAGTTAATTCCCGGAACTTATTAAAGCGAGAAATCAAGGTTGAAAAGCGGTATTTGGTCCCGAGAAAACTATTTATGTAACCAGTTATTCACCCGACAGTTATGCACGGAACGTGGTCTTAGTGACTGTAGGATTTTTACGAGAAAAGTATTTGAACCTCTCCATTATTTCAATGGAACGTTGAGGGCCTTAAAAATTGTATTAAGGACGATCATTTTCTTTAAAATTTTGTTTTTAACTTTGACATTATTTTTCTTTGCAAAGGATAAATGAGATATACAAAAAATGGGAATTTGAATGTGTCAGACAAGTACCAAGGCCTGAAAGTTTGTAAGTCCCAAAAGGGGTCATGGGGAATTTGGTCTTTTTTTAACCGAAACAATTTAAAGAAGGGGTAATCTTCGGATAGAAACAATCTATATTT
>NW_026856036.1:0-55271 GCF_026571515.1 Ruditapes philippinarum
GATAATATATTTATCAATTTTTTTAATTCCTTGAGAGGAAATAAATCAGGAATTCAGGCTGAGGGTTAGATTTGTTTAGTTTGAAAAGAATCTCTTTTAGTTTTATTTAATAAAAACTCTTAGTTAACATTTTTTGCACCTAAGGTCCCAATAAATTGACCACATGGTTTAGTTAGACCTTTATTGCATCCATTTTACTTGTTTTATTACTGTTAAACATAATTTTTGTTTTTGAGTGTACAGTTGAATGGAAGCATTTACTGTCAGTTGGTAAGTCTTCAAATATTGTTGTTATCAAGTATTGTTTGTTCATAACATTATTATTGTTACAATTTTAGATGCCATTTTGGTTAACTTGCGTGTCATTCACACCTTGTGACATTTACGTGGAAATACTAAATTGCTGTATCCCAAATACTTATACACAGGAAATTTTACCACATTCGAAAGAGTAGTCAATCTTACTAATGTTTAGATCTGCTTGTGTTTTTCATCCAGGTAAATATATAGCATTATAATCATTAATGATTATCAGCTGATTTTAATTAGATCTATTGATTCATGGTTATATAATGAATACATTTTTTGACATATTAATTAAAAATATTACAAAAAAAGAAAAATACTTTTACACATGTATTTTTTATCTTTATTATTTACGCTGATCTAACTTGTTTGTAGTATAATTTATCAAAATAACAAATGATATATCAAATATAAGTCATTTTGTATCAATACAATTAAAATTTTTTTTATATCTTTTGATCATTCTGACTGCTACATACTGTGTATGTATTAGATGTGAATATGAAGGGATAACTCCAAAACCAAGTTAAAATTGTAGAGTTAAGATAAGCAGGCTAGTGAAAATGCCTGACTGGGCTTAAGACATAAAAATCATATTTCTAGAAAAATAATTAATATGTTTCTTTTTAAATTGTTTTGTACATTAAGCATTTATTTTTGATAAAAATAAAAATATTTTTGGGTATCTTATATTTTCTTAGTATTATTTCCATTTTTCCCATTTTCTGGAAACAAAATATTTGAAGTTTATAAAAACATGGAGCTAAATATAAGATGGAGAAGAGACTGTGACGTCACACAGTTAAAAATAGTATTGGCGGAATTGTGTTCCCGCAAATTATCATATGTCCCGAGATTTTGAGATATTTGATGCATCCTGGGTAAAAGTAGCCAAAATACCACCAAATTTAATTCCCGGAGGTACATCAACAAAAAAGACTAAACATTTTTTACTTATATATTAAGAAGCAATAGTTATTTATTCTAAAACGTACAAAACACACTTTTCCACACAAATATTTCTCCGATAAAAATTCATGTCGGCAATGTAAGCAATAATTCACGGATATCGTCGAAGTTTAACAATAGTACGAAAATAGGAGACTAGCGGGAAAGCCCGATTATCACTGAAGCGCGCAAAGGATTGTGGGTTTGAATCGGACTCTCATCTATTTTGGAGTTTCCTATCCTTTGTTGGCGTCCGCGCCGAAGCGCGGTGCCCCTTTATGGAACGAAATCTAAGACCTAAATATTCCAAAAATCTATTTTTATGAGGGATTGTACTCTTATCGGTAATTCCGGTCTCTCCCGGTCTATTTTGACCGTGATACTAGTGACCGGTGAAAAGTATCACACGTTTATTGTCCGATCTCTCCCGGTTTTGGAGTAGATGTTTGATATCGTTACAGAACAGATCGAACACATATTTACAGATAAATAAGCTTTTTTTCCAAAATGAATGTTTGTCACTTAGTTTGGTTACAATAATTAATAAACATAGGTCAACTCTCAAATATATTGATTATTATTATACATAAACATACAATTCGAAAAAAAAACAACAACAACAACAAAAGCATGTTTCATTTTATCTATACGAGATATAAACAATAAATATGTACAATAATTGTGAAAAAAGGTACATTTTTATGGTTTTAATATGACTCTATTAACTTTGAAACATTTTATTTTATTTGTTATTCGTGTTTAGTAAAGATGCCGAGGAATTATTCAAAGTAACAAATTAGATTTTATTAATTATTTGATTGATTGATAATTTAAAAAATGATAAAGAAAAATACAAATGTACATGTACATGGTTTAAGAATAAATAATATTATATATTGAAAGATTAACCATAATTTACTGACTTTTTCCAGTAAAGTTTTGACTTATAATCGTCGGTCAATATGACATTTGAATTCTAAAAATTTATTTTACAATTTTAATAAAAAAAGAATAGTAAACGTAAAAAACTCAGTATTAAAAATAGCACATAAAAACACAAAAAGAGAGAGGAAAACAATATTTATAAAAATCTGTATTAATTTTTTTGTTATTAAAATAGATATACAATTATTGTAATAATAAACAATAATGCTCAACATGACATGGTAATATAACCAGTGTCCATATTTTAAGTGTGAACAGATACCTTAAGAGGGGGTCTTCGCTAATAGCGAATAACATAATAAGGGACAAGTCCACAAGTGTGGTGTTGATCATGCGTTACACATGGGTATGGATTATAAATGATTGTATACATGTATATCCGTTGCCAATCAAAGTTCATAATGAACAATGTCTTCCGTCCGTTCATTTTGGTAAAAACCAATTAACCATTGAAAAGTTTATAAGAATATCTTGACATCATATGTCTACTAGTTCATCTTCACTTTCTTATTTCTTGCTTGGACGCCCTTTGATGCTTTGCATCAATGCTTTTCTTGTTTATATATCTGTGATAAAAATTATGAGCTGTAATGTAAAATTCTAAATAGAAATGTGTCCCAACAACTTCATTTTACTCAAGATTATTGCGCCAGTACCTTTATTCTATATATCTAAATTAAATATTCTGTTTCTGGCCTTGATATTTTGACAATTCTTTGACACTGAACATTATACTTTGAAGTTTTCTCTGAAAACTGAATGAAATGTATGCCGACAGGTGTTGGCACAATGAATTGAAGCATAAAGAAGTTATTTAACCTATCTTGTTTTACACTTTGCATATGCAACATATTTTTTAAGGACTTCAAAAATAATGTGTTATCAAAACATTAAAGGAGGAAATAATTCTCACAAAAGTGACAGTAGACAAATATTTTTCTTTCTGTTTGTGTCAAATATTAAGCTCAATAAACAAACAAAGTTTAAAAGAAATTTCTTTATTATTTTTCTAGAAATATGATTTTTTTGTCATAAGCCCGATCAGCCATTTTCACCAGCCTGATAAAAAGCAGTTGGGCTGGGATGTTTATAAAGGATACCGTTTCTTATAGCAGGTGATACAACTTCCAATAATGTTGAATCCCTCCCTTGGACTATGCATCAAAAATCACAAAACAGTTAAACAGAGGTGCTTATAAGAGCAGTGATTTTTTTCACTGTATTTTACAGTCGAATAAAGGCTGTTTCCCCTAGCCCAAAATAGGTATATTTTCCCCTAAAACTGCATATATGAGCCGTGTCATGACAAAACCAACATAATGCGTTTGCGACCAGCATGGATCCAGACCAGCCTGCATCCTGCATCCGCGCAGTCTGATCAGGATCCAAGCTGTTCACTATCGGTTTCTCGACTTGTTTTAGAGTTTGTAAGCCAACAGCATGGATCCTGATCAGACTGCGCGGATGCGCAGGCTGGTCTGGATCCATGCTGGTTGCAAACCCATTATGTTGGTTTTGCCATGACACGGCTCATATTTTCCCCTAAAATGCCTCGTGCTCTTCTTTACCAAAACCATGACTTAACAGCATCAGCTAGAAGACAGAAATCTGTCCCTATAGATAGCCCCTGCTATGTACCATGCATGTTAAATTGAATTGAAATTAATTTGTTCATAAAATTTCAAATTTTGAAGACACTTCACCCCCCCCCCCAAAAATCAGTAAGACACTTCACCCCTCATCCAATTTTTTTTCTATAAAGTATATAAAACAAATTAGTCAACAACAAAATGCTAATATATCATTATATGTTTATATTAATTACTTTTAGTATTATTTGATTAAAAATTTTGCTTAATACCTTTATTTTTACTAAGTTTAAAGCTGATTTTGGTTAAATGGTTGTATTGCCAAATGAATCATGTTTATTCAACATGTTGATTGGTTGTTTATTCAACAGTCATCTCATAACTGATTAGATAATTGAATTAAAATGGTATAATTGTATGAAAATTAAATTTATTTGTAATATTGAATAAAAAAATAGATAAATAAATTAATAAAATGAATATAAATGAATCGGTTGCTTTATAAAATATAGTAAACATAAATTATTTGTCATCATCATCAGACACAATTATCCTGTATTTAATTCAAAAATAATTCATAATGTCATTTAATAAACAAATAAATAGCACCAGTTATGTAAATTAAGCACAAGGTTAAAGCAGAATTTGTCACCAAATGAACGTAACTTGATTATTATATGGTATTTAGGATTAAACTGAAAACAAACTTAAGTACCAAAACTTCAAGAATTAAATCAACTCAAAATTAAATACTAGACAATGGGTTATACTTAAAATTACTTGAAAGTCTTTGTATGAGTTTGTATTGTTATTACTATTTTGTATAGGAAACTTCCACAAAGGTTCACACACTTCACTAGAAAGATATTCAATTAGTTATATCACTTTTACTTTAATTGAAAATAGTATAAAATATAAAATTAAAAAAAATTACAATTATACTATTAACTTGTAATATGAGCCTTTTTTGTATGGCAAAAACAACTATATCTATTATTTTTTATCAGTTACATGATAAAATAATAATAAAATATGTTAAAACAATAAACATACTCATATTGAATATTTTTAACATTTACTACATAAATAATTGTTAAACATAAAATAAAAAAATGAGGGGTGAAGTGTCTCAATCAAATTTCTTAAAATGAGGGGTGAACTGTCTGAGGGGTGAAGTGTCTGCAAAAAAAAGGCCTAGGGTGAAGTGTCTGGGGGTGAAGTGTCTGTAAACCGATCAAATTATGATGCTAGTATGGCTGCATTCTGCTCAAAGAAGTCGGGTATATAAATGATTTCAATGGTCCAATGGAGAACGGTCATAGGAAAGAAGAGAATCTGAGGTTTCTGTAAATGATGAATAGCCCATGAGAGTTAAATTATTCAAGGCTTTGTAATGTTTCATCCAAAAATGCACTATCCGAAACTTATCTACTTAACAGAAACAATGGAAGAATCAATCATGAAAACAACATGTGTACTTTACCATTTGAAGATCAAAGTGTTACAATGTCGATGGAACAGTTATTTCGCTTAATTCGTATGTGTAAAATGCTCGAAACTATTGACTTTGACAGTTGTTCGACATCTTTCCGCGCCAGTCTTGTTTTCGAACAATCGCATCTTCTCGGCTCTTTCCGTCAATCTTCGGATAAGAGCTATTATTGATAATAGCCGAGATGTTCCGATATTTCCGGTCATTATCGAAATTCACATATTCTAAATACAAGAAAGGTGTCCTTTGTGCGGAAAAGATAGAGAAGAGAACAAGTATGTCGAAAATAAGGAATAAACCCTCTCATTACAATAAATATGACTAGAATTATAATTTCGGTTGATAGCCTATAACTATCTGTGACCTCAACTAGAGTACAGTACTTAGATATATTGTTCATTTTTGATAATATATACATGTACATCAACAAACTGCAATATTGATATAAAATTATAAAATTCAATTTAAACGCTATATATGTCATTTTCGCTCGGGTTCGTCAGAAAAAGCCACTTTCGGATTGGTCACTTATTATCTTATATAGACTTTTTAACAATACGATTTTTCATGACTTTTTCATCAGTAATTTAAATTAAAACAGCAGGGTGTTAAATATCACATTTTATTACCCATGTATTACATAATATTACACAACTGGTATTCCTTTTAAAGTGGATTGGCAAGGCGGTAAGTGTCAAACAGATTGACACGTTGTTATTTGCCAGCTACTTAACAATATTTATCATTCAACCGGATCGTTTTAGTACCATGACATATATATATAGTTAATTACTTAAAATTATGAAAATGATTAATCATAATATTTAAGTAATTTTTATTTATTAATAATCTCATCAATGTTTATTGAAATTGTGAAGTGACAAACAGTGTACGTGACGTGCGTTTCCATGAGTTACAATTAAGGAACCGTGTGTTATTCCATCACCCATCTTAACTTCACAAGAGTAAATATATTAAGTGACTTAAAAAATTTCTGTTTGGCATATCAGTTAAGTCGGATAAAGGATAAAATTAGCTAAACTGAAAACTAAAAATGCACTTTATCACGTGTTCCAACTTTTTTTCCAGAATGATATTTAACCTCGATTTTAAATGTTAATAAAATTTATATAAAAATGTTATATATTATATGTAATAAAAATATTTTTTAATATGGACTTTTTCAACAAGAATTAAATTGACTTCTTTATTTGCTAATATATATATTTCTACATATTTTTACAACAATATTTTTACAACAATAATCTCAATGTCAGGTCAGTGATGTAAGGGGGAATTCTTAAACAATCGTCTTTTCCATGCCTTTTGGGGACAATCTTGGCCACAAAGCTTTGGAGGCATCTTTAAAGCTATTTTATATGATTTTCTAATTTTTACCTTAAACAAACTCTGATTTTAGAAAATATCAAATGGTCCTCCCTAGAAAGCCGCATACTCCAACCCTTTCTCATATTCCTTTACAAAATACAGTACAATCTTGTAAATGTTGTTCATAAAAGCACCTCGTCCCAACTAGAAATTTGAACTTCCTGACCCCCAGTCTCGTAATCATGCAGTAGTATCACTTCAGCTCAAACTTTTCCAGAACTTTTAGCCACAGATCGATCAAATCAAGTCTCGGTCTAAATATTTTCAAGGATAACTAGGATGGACTGGTGACAACAGCCCTTTTCAAGTCCTCAAAATTCTATTTAGTTTAAAACCCTGTAAATTTTTATCTTTTAACAAAACACGGGTAGCACGAAATACCCCAATTAACAGGGGAAGGCGATGCTAAGTTAGTGTCTTGTCGCCCATGTAGGCATCAATAACCTTATGGTGGAAAAAAATAATATGATTTTATTACATCAATTTAAAATCGAACTGATTTGACCTATAAAATGCACGTATAACATATGTCATATTAAGCATTTAATGCCTAAATAGAGGCACATCAATCAGAAAACGGAAGTATTTACTTCATATCATGTAGCAAAACAATTATTTTAAATATGTATAATAATGTAAAACCTATATCTAGTGTGAGTCTTACCCCGATTTGTGTTAGAATTCTTTTCATGCCATTTTGTACAATAAAAATAATTACTTTGGAAAAAAAGTGAGCAAACGATCTGCAGTTTTGCACCCACACTTTTGGTATAAAATAATTGCATTTTTAAAAATCTGGAAACAAAGTGATCCCTCGAAAGCATTAATCACAACAAAATTACAAGAGAATTGCAGACTCGGTTTGATTGAGTATGTATATATGAGGGACAATGAATACGTGCAACATCCCTCTCTTATTTAAAGTCTCCCGATTGATATACACGTTTAAAGTTTTACTTAATTGCACAAGGGAGTTGGAAATTTAAGTCCAATGAATACAGATGTGTTTGAAATATTTGAAAACGATAACAACGCCTTCTTTAACATATTATATACCCGATAACTATTAGCTGGAAATTTCTGTCAAAAATTAGGAACTATATAAAGCAAGTTTAATTATTATATCTTTGAAATTGCTTTATGTTACTATTTGCGAATTAATCGAAGAACAAACTTGAATATTCGAGAACAACATATTTTAACTATGTTATATAAATTTAATTATCTAATTCTAAAGTATTTCATGTCCTTAATATACCATATGCATATATTTTGATGACCTTATAAACATATATGTGCGCATGGCCCACGGTTAAAGTTTAGAACAATTTTAAGTTTTTGATCTAAGTCATGTATCGTTTCAAAATGTACAGCAAACTACAAAAATTGACTTGTCAAACACTTCATATTCAGAATGATAATGAAATGCAAAAAAATGTTTCAAAAATGTGTTTCAGAGGCATGAAAAAAACTCGAAATGATAAAACTATCATCGAATGATCGAGCTTTACTTTCCTGTGAACACTTTTAGCGATTAATAAAATGTTGGAGTAATAGATTGGATCAGATTTCATTCAATTTAGATTATCTCTTACATCTTTAGCGATTAAACTTACATAAAAACAACACAATGGTTCTTGATCAGTTCAGAAATTTTACAGTTTTGAAAGCAATAATTTTTTTGCCAATTGCTTTCTCTGCAGGACTTTTAATCATCCTAATATTATTTGTTTGTTTGTTTGTTTTTTCACAAACGATGGAAGCATTTGACTGAGAATAGATACTAGGCAGAATTGATAAGCAAACTACGTTAAGGTCCAGGACAATATGGTTTTATAGCATTCCCTTCGTACAGAAAAACGAATTATTTTGAATTTTTGAATACATGTAATCATATTATAAGACCGACGATTGAACGTTTTCAGCAGGTTGTCGAAATTTACAGGCAAATGGTTTGTACAGGCGACAAACACTTTCGACCGGGTGCTAATGTTTATAAATGACGAAATACAGACGAAATACATTAGATAGATTTCTGAATAATTCTAAAGTTGTCATTGCAGTTATATCAAATAACTTCTTTGATAGCGAATATTGTTATCAGGAATTTGATCAAGCATGTCTGGAAGCCAAACTTATTATGTTTTTTTGTTGCTATGACTAAATAATGAAGAAAGAATGCCGCCATGAATGATAGAATTGTACAAAATAAATGTATGGGTTTCGTGGGACCGTGAACGAAATTGAGCATGCATAATGAAAAGCATGTGGGAGAATGTTTGTAATTCCACTCTGTATATTCTAATGAAATAGTTTATGGAATAGTTTACTGCCTGTAGCAAAAATTAAAATTAAACATTAATTGGGGCAAATACGGTCTTCTGTTAGTGTTTGGGACAGAATGAAAATACAAATACATTTTATTAGAGTTTAGATATGACATTGTTAAGGAATATATTTTGCTTTTTAATGTTTCTTTGAAGATTTTATTGTTTATAATTATATTGACGTGTAGCTTTTTGTTTACTTTTCTACAACGAATGGTACTGTCGGTATACATAACAATAATTATCCAAGTAATATATCTACATTGATTGATACATATTTTTTATCAGACAATGAACTTATACACCTCGATCTGTATATATCCTTATAAACGAAGAACATGCATTACATTTGGATTATAACTTGGATTATTACACTGGCCCGTCTGTCCTTTCAGTGCCCCTCCAAAGAAGTATTGTTTTTAAAGACCTTACTCATAGTTATTACTTGACTGGCATGCCCATTTATCAAGCTTTTGACCATTACTCGCTGGTTTTGGTGATTATCTTTATCATAATTCATTTGACTGTGCCAAAAATGGTAAATTTATACTTCTTGATATTTTGCTTGTTTCTGGGGATTTAACAGCTATATTCCAGAAAAAAAAATGTAAGAATACGTGTTGCTGTTGCGTATTTTTGCTTAATGAGTATGTGTCAAATCTTGTTGTTTTGTTTTTTTTATTTCAAACAGGTTAATATTGCTATTCTGCTCCACGGAATATATTTCATTAATTATACCATAAATTTGAATCCCTCTCAATGTATATGCACAGGGTGTTTCAAATAGGCAGTGTCTTACTTTGAATCAGGCTTTTATTTCTAATAAGCTTTTTTATTTATTTTTTTATCATTTATTTTGTGTTTGTTTTATGTTTGTTTGTTTGTTGGTTTTTTTACTGTCTTTTCAAAAAAAAAAAAAAAAAAAAAAAAAAAAAAAAAAAAAAAAAAACACAAAAAAAGGAGCTTGAAATTCTATCAATAATTGCTCTAAAGTCCTATCAATAAAATCCATACCTACAAAAAACATATTTGTATAGGTATGGATTTTTTTTTAAATCGGACTTTAAAAAGAGCGATTATTGATATAATTCAAGCTCATGTGGATTGTGATTCGATCCACGTACATTGCTACTAAAAAATTTCAGATAGTAATAAAGCATCTTACATGCCCTAATGCCATTACTTTTATGTTTGTACTTTCTATCATAATGTGTCAGCAGACAAGTAGGTAGGTAGGTAGATTCATGAACAGTTTGAACACTATCAAATTGTATAAGTTTTAAGATGACACTGCTAATTTAGATATTCGCATAGAGAAAGCGCCTGATACACACAGATGATAAAAGTGAAAGTGAAAGTAAACACGTAGTACATGTAGATCAATAAACATTTAACAAATCTACTACCATTACGATCAAGATAACAGTTCACGAACTCGACGAAGGTAATATATTACAGTACAGTAGACATGAATGCAAGATCTTGTTGTTGTTTTTTTTTAATGCTGATAATTGTTATAAAAATAAATTGCAAGTAATATAGAGATAATCTGATAATTATTGAAGGGAAGGATATTCTGTGAGAGACTAAATCATCATTTGAAAGGCATCTAGTCCAAATTATTAATATAAGACGCATATGCTTGTTGTAGCTTTGCCCATTAGTAAAGAAAAATCGCAAAGCAAAGTCTTACTTGTTGGATTAAGAGACATATCGACATATTTCACAGTTCAACAACAGTCAGGAAATATGTACGAAGTTGTGTAAACTGGTAAGGAATATTGGTCTGTACAAATAGTGTATATCATAAAAGATATATGAGGGCCTTTATCCCATATAAAATATATTTTCCCTGTGACAGAAAAGTTTTTCTAATTGTTATTTAAACTTCCCTGTTTGTTGCCATCTGCTGTCACATTGTTGAATTTTTTTCTTCAGGGTACAAATAACATTATTTTATGCTCATTAAAGGGACTCCACTGAGATTTTTTGGCATGGTTGGACTGAAAATATTTTTTCCAGATAAATGTACCATTTGATGTAGGTTTAGACCATTAATCTTTGTGCAAAGTTTAAGATCATTTGCGCACTTCGTTTTTCCAGAATTATTATTCAAATTGTAAAAAAAATGACCCAAAATGAAAAGCGTTTAGACGCTTTTCACTCAAATCGCGCTAAGGAAAGCATAAAAGTATGATTTTCAATTTATTTCAAAGTATATTTCTTAACTATTTTTGCATATATTTCTGTTTAAAGTGCCCTAGCTCATTTATGTAAGAAATTCAAATGTTATGTTTTTAGGCTTTTAAACTTCAGTGGAGTCCCTTTAATGTATGCTGAGTATCTTTTATACATGCAGTTCTTTTTATATTAAATTTTGCTTCTGTTGTTTTAATATTCTTCCCAGATGTTTTAAAACATGAATTCCAACATTTGTACCTTTAGAGCAAAAAGCTTGCATAATTCCCTTCAACAAAAACTTTGCTAAAATTTACTTCAGTAACATGTACTTGACAGTTTTTATGCGAGTGTTTTTTTTTTCATTTATTAAAGATTATTTCTTTTTATCAAAGAATTAGTTTAAAAACCCTGTTATAATAAGTTCATTATCATTTAACAATTTAAGTTTAATAATCTAAGTTTGTAGATACTAGTTTATTATCATTTAATAATTTAAGTTTGTACAAGTAAGATATTAGTTTAGGCAGTGATGAAACATTTATTACAGACTAAAAGCTCTGTGAAAAATATATATTCCAGTTTTAAGTGTGAATTTGTGCAATAAAAACAAGATATACCTGTTATGTTTCAGATGCTAAGTTGTACTTCTTTAAATCATATTTAAAACAATATTTAACATTTGTATGTATATTTACAATGCTCATGCAGTGCTAAAGTAGACTAAATTGAAGTGTTATCAATTTCATCACTATGTCATTCAAGTTCTTTGTTTAGAACAGGTTAAATATCTATCACCCATTGTTTTATTTTGTCTGATAACATAGCTTTATTATGTTACACTTAACTATTAATCATTCTTGATTTAAAATATCATTTGGTGTAAAAAAATGTAACAATACATTACAATATACAAATGATTATAAAGTATTAAGTATCTAGTATTTAAATCACTGCTGGTGAAATGTGTATGAATACACACCTAAGTGTTCTTTAAACATCTATAATGTAAAGCTAGTTGTCAAGGACTCGTGATTCTAACTGTCATGGAAACTGAATGTATTTTTATTTGAGATAAAGACTAAAATGAATTTTAGATTGATTTTAAAAAAAGTGTATCTTGATTATGATAAAGGATGCTTTAAGCTTAGAAAAACAATACATTAATGAAATAAAAAAATTAGAAATTCTGTGGAAAGGTTACAGTAAAATAGTCAGACAATTATGTTTTAACTGATGGGGTGCTCTAGTGGCCGTCCAATTCGTAGACTTTCTGTAAGCGAATCTTCTGACAGCATAGAATACAAAATGTACGAGGAATCTGAATCACCAAATCCTCATGTACATTGGGATGACAGTGATGAAGAAGAAGATGATGATGACTACTATACTGATCACGTTATGGATGCTTCAATGAATTTTAGAGATCGGGTAATGTCATCAAAAGGTCCAAGAAGTGCGGGAGCAAGATCGCGAGTAACCACGACAAGTGCTGGTGAAACTTTTGATGGGGGGAGTGAATATTTTGATATGTAAGAGGTTTTAATTGCTATCTTAATTAACTTCAACCCTAACTTATATTTAAAGTAGAAAACAGCAAGGATACCTCTCTTTTAAGATCCGTCATTTGTTATATGTACGGTACCACAAAATTAAGAAATCTGGTAGATAATCAATCTCTTTTTTAAATGAATGTATATAATTAACCAAAAATGTATTCATGCTGCTGTAATTATTTAGATTTTAGGATTTTGGTAAAGACGTACCAGTACCATGACCATTTTCGTTACACAATGTCATAACAATCTATTAATGCCAGGCTGTCATTTTGTATCAGGGCTTTTTAACTAATGACATCTCTAATTTTTGTAGGCTAAGTAAATTTACCAAATTCATTTTCACCCACATTCCATTTAAGGTTCATTAAATAAGCAGGTGATTTTCTATCATTTTGACAAGACATCATATCAACAAATTTGAGGCTCATCAATTCAACAAATTCAGGGCTTATCAATTCAACAAATAAAGGACAAAATTATCAAATCAACAAACTTGAGGCATATCAATTAAACACTTCCAGGACATATCATTTCAGCAAATTAAGGTATTAGCACCCTAATGCATTACCTCCGCTTTGAAGAGTATTCAAATAGGCTAGAACTACTGTTAACTACATTGAAAATGAGGGCCATGGGTTCAATCCCCAGACAGGTCAACTTTTTTTTTCTTTCTTTTTTTCTTTTAACATTATTTATGTATCTCTCATGTCCCATTTGGAAAGAAAAATGTGTTTTATTTTGATTTTTTAATTTATATAGGTATTTATTGGCTAAATTATGCTAAATATAGTAATAAATATGGTACCTGATATTTTCAAAGTGTAATATAATCAAAACTAGACGGTAAAAGTATTTCAAATTTTACAAGATCAACCAATATACTTTTATAAAAATTTAGGGAAACTTTGAAAACAGGCACTCATTTGGGTATATTTTAAGAATTTTTTAAATTAGGCTCCCTAAGTAGAAAAATGGTCAGACACGTGGTAAAAATGGGTGGGGTAGGGTAACATTTTTATACAGATTTCATAAATTTTAAGTAGAAACCATAATTTTGCTTATTTGGATTGTTAGCTAAATGGTACTATGTATATGTTTCTTTCCAAAAATTAATGGGAAAACATTTTTCATTAGAATGTTATTGCAGATTATTTAAAGGTTCCTACTTTCTAAAAAAGGGCCCTCATAACATCCCAGCTTGACTTCAGAAAAGTGGCCATAACTTAATTTCCGTACGGTAAACTTTGTTTAAATTTTGCATACAGGTGAACTTTAAGGTATACATCTGACTTATTATGTCAATTTTTTAGTTCCTGATAGTGCCCATTAGGGTCCTAATACCTTAAGGGCATATCAATTCATCAAATTAAGGGCATGTCATATCAACTAATACTGTTTAACAGGGCATATCAATTCAACAATTTCAGGGGGTGTAATTGTTTAACACTGTTTAAATTAGACTAAAGAGTTCTTATCATTGTCATTACAATATTTTAACTAACATAATTGAATAATTTGTTAAGTCTTTTATAATTTTTTTTTAAATTAACAGAAGCTTTAATTTTGTGTTGTTTTCATCATTATCTATGGAACACAATATGTATTGCAATAAGGGTTGCCTATATCACAATATATTACTATACAGGTCTCATCATATCTTATCACTCTTATCACGGGGGTGGAACCCCATATGAATCTCAAAAATGAGCATCGGTAAATATGATATGTGAATTTCCGCTGCACCAGATGTGAAGCATAACACCAGATGTGACTGGAAAAATAGGCCGATCGCAGGGTAAGTTTTCATCTTTTCAAACATTTATATAAAATTCAATCCTTTTTTTAAGAAAATCGAAATGTGATTCTACCCTCCTGACTCTCCTCTACATTACCCCTTGTTGTTTTGGATTTCTATGCAGTCTTCATCGAGATATTCTTTCCGTCGTGGGTTCTGGTGTGTCCAAAACATGCAATATGAATGAAGAAAATGTCACTAAACGGACTCGAAAAACATAGATTTTACGAATCTCACTACAGGTCGATGCTAAACATTCAAACAAATCCTGGTTTAAATATTTATTGAGATTTGGCTACATACAAGGGAATCACTGCTCAAAATTGCATTTGAGCTCCAGATGTGCTGAAGAGATTCATATGTGCATAGCATGAAAAATTAGCAACAATCTAGAATTTATTCTATTGTGTATCATTCTGTAATAAATTCTATTATCCGAAATAGACACATTTTCACGAGACGAGCTTGAATAACATAGTATCCATATAGAAAGAGATATAAGACATTCTGCATACGAAAGGTTTTTAAAATACGTAGATATGGTGGGAAGGCCTTGCTTATTTTCACTTATTGACGTCGTGTGTACTGCAATCTTTCCCTTTTTATGCCGCCATGCATTAATTAATTAATTAATTAATTATTCACTCGACTGCACTGTCTGCTTAATAGGAGAGTAATGTGAAGCATGTTTGAATTTGTTATGATGCTGTAAGAAAGTTAGTGATAAACTTTTAAAAAAAGATCAAAGAAGATTTGCATATTTATTTTCCACATTAAGAAACGTCCCTGCAGAATATTTACATGGTTCACTTCATGCCCACAGTGGCAATTATGGGTCATTGCCTATCTGAATTTTATGCCTGCTCTGTAATTCTTTGAATGGTTTTAAAGAAACTTTAACATATCTTAACAGTATTGAGCGGACATGCGTAGCTCATAATGCACATAGATTGTTTCCTGAAAATGTTCATGTACGCAAAAAGATCACTGAACTTATTCTCCGCTTTATAACTGTTATTTCAGTGGGAACTGTAAATTATAAACACTTTCGTAATTCGTTTCTTTTGTTATTTTTCAGGAAAATGGGTCGTTTTCTAGGCACAAAAAGGAAAGGTTTAAAACTTCAAGAATAAAACGTCACGTGTATCGTGAAAAGAGGAAGTCATCAGCGCTTACATCTCCTTTTTCGCCTTTTAAATTGTCCCCATGTGTCAAAAGATTCCGCGTATCGCAGACTCCAAAGTCCAAAAATTCACCAGAAAGTGCACGTATTACTTTTTCCAATTCAAAGAAAAAACGCTTAATATTCAATTAACAACTATTAAGTCCCATGAAATGTTCTTCACAGAAAGGATTTGCAAAGATAAATAAAATCAGTTACAATGAACAGATAGACATTAGGGATGACATGGGTTACATAAAAAGTAACCGAGGTTTCGGGTGGGAAATTTTATTTATGGAGAGAAGCCAATCATAAATTGAAATTTTATGTTTATTAAAATTCTCATTTCTGTTTATCATGCGATAAAACAGTTATAATATATCGAACTCGACTATTATGTAGAAATATCATGACCTGGGGCGGCATCTCGGGTTTTCCTAACAAAAGAAAAACCTTCGATGCCGCACCAGGCCATGATATTTACACATAACAGTCTGTCGCTATAACTATAACTTGTGGAATATTAAAGTGATAGATATTTTTATGAATGTAAACATTATTAAAGAAACATATTATATGACACGATAGCTTTACAAAGTTCAATACTCTCAGTTTGGTTTGTCCAAGTTACATATCATTTATTAGTGAATTGTTTATCATAAGAGTACTATCCGCTCTGCTTCAACATTTTCATGTACTCGGGCCTTTTAGTATTTCTAATGCTATTATAAGCTAGTAAGCTCTGTTACTGTGGTAATCAAACACACTAATGTTACAATTAAACTTTCAGCCAAAGATGCAAAACCTATATTGTTTCTATACATTGGCTATTCAATGATTATATGGAAGTGGTCCGTAGTTTTGTAGATGGTTTTCTACATCACATCTGGAGCTCAAATGCAATTTTGAGCAGCGATTCCCTTGTATGTAGCCAAATCTCAATAAATATTTAAACCAGAATTTGTTTGAATGTTTAGCATCGACCTGTAGTGAAATTTCGTAAAATCTATGTTTTTTGAGTCCGTTTAGTGACATTTTCTTCATTCATATTGCATGTTTTGGACACACCAGAACCCACGACGGAAAGAATATTTCGATGAAGACTGCATAGAAATCCAAAACAACAAGGGGTAATATAGAGGAGAGTCAGGAGGGTAGAATCATATTTCGATTTTCTTTAAAAAAGGATTGAATTTTATATAAATGTTTAAAAAGATGAAAAATTACCCTGCGATCGGCCTATTTTTCCAGTCACATCTGATGTTATGCTTCACATCTGATGCAGCGGAAATTCACATATCATTTTTACCGATGCTCATTTTTGAGATTCATATGGGGTTCCACCCCCGTGCTTATGTTGTTGTATTATTTTACAATGTTTAAGCTTAAATACTTTAATTATATTGTGCATGGCCAGTATGTGCCAAAAAATATTTTGTGAGAATTAAACAATAGAACTACCAGCATGTGTCTGTGTTGCACAATCTGTGTACATGCTAAAAAATAGATCCATAATACATAGACGGACATGTTTTATTTCTAGAGATACAATGACCGAGGGAAGATCCGAGATGACAGACTGGGATCAAGAGGAACCCGGCATACATGCTCCATCTCTGTCGTTATGGTACAATGATGAAGGGCCTGGAGATATTCTAACACAGGATGTTTATGTACCGAAGGTTGGACTTACAAAGTATACTTACTATTGTTGTCTACAGTGGAATGCTGGGATGAATGGTGGAGGTTATTGTGGGATACAGGATCATCCGAAGGGTCATAATTACATATTCTCATTGTGGGATCCTATAGATACAGACAAGAAGATCAAACCTATTTATGTTGTGAGTATACAGCAATTTGCTTTAGTACACAATCTATCAGAGCTAACAGTGCAAAAATTTTAACTAAGCTTTAGGAGTTCTTGCCATAAATTTAATTTATCTGCTTTTTTATTATAAAAATTTACCACTAAATGGAATATTCAAGGTAAACTATTTTTGAGATAAACCATACATTTGTTTTCAGTATAATAATTATTTTCTCAGTTTTTATATGCCCAAAGAAACATCAGGATGTATTATGGTATGGCATTGTCTGTCCTCACTTCTCTTTATTAAACAAAAGAAAATAACAAAAGAAATGAGCCGCGTCACGACAAAACCAACATAATGAGTTTGCGACCAGCATGGATCCAGACCAGCCTGCATGGATGCGCAGTCTGATCAGGATCCATTCTGTTCCCTATCAGTTTCTTTACTTGTAATAGGGTTTGTAAGTAAACAGCATGGATCCCGATCAGACTGCTCAGATGCGCAGGCTGGTCTGGATCCATGCTGGTCACAAACCCTTTATGTTGGTTTTGTCGTGACGCGGCTCAAATGGCCCCTTATTCCAATTTTGGTTGCATGTCTTTCTGTCTGTAGACAGTTAGTTTCAGCAGGATAACTTTTTGAGGGATTTCAGTGATTGTGAAATAGGAGAAATGGCTTGCCCTAGACAGGGTTTGAACCCACACAGCTTGCAATTCTTAGATTACAAGTCCGAGGTGTTAACCACTCAGCCATGCCACCTGTACTCTAATGATTGTGCTATTCTTGACATGTATACATGTTACATAACAACACAGATGAATTTTGATTTTTGCAGCAATCAACTTATTATTGATACAGTTATGCCCCTTTAAAAACAAATTTCCTTTGAAATTTTGAATTTGCTTTGAAATTTCTTTGGGATTTCAATGATTGTGTTTATATTTCTTCATGAAAGTATTGTTTATATTTGGCATGACAGTATTTTTCGTTTGAACATGAGATAAGTTTTGTTTTTTTTGGGTGCTGCAATCAACATTTTATTGAAAGAGTTATGCCCCTTTTAAAGCAATTTTCTGTAAAATTATGGGTTTCAGCAAGGTAATTTGAAAGATTTATCTTGAAGGCATACTTTTTACAGTGATACCTTCTTTTGGATTTGCCATCATTTTAAAATACACATAATTGTAATAGAGTTAAAAAGAAACACCATTTCAAACTTAAGTTAAATTGATGTAAACTTAATTCTATGACTGCTCAACATTTATCCATGATGCAAAAACATGATGGAAAATGATACTGTCTTTATTATGTTTATTATTTAAACAATTATATTTATATAATAATTCTTGCTATTTTATTCTGCATTTATATTGTTAAAAAAAGCTTTAAAAACAATGCTGCTGCCTTTCTACTATTTTTATCAGTCTTAAATATTTATTGTACTTGTAAGATTCCCAGCATTTTCTTACTGCCAAATAAAATTTCCTCTTAAATTTCAGAAAACCATTCTGAAAATCTACCGATAAGCTACATATTAATCTATTTTCCTCTCACTTTGTGTAAATTTGTATCGTAGATTATGGCAGTATTTACTACATGTACATTGTATTTACATGTCTTGATGCATATATAAATACTGTATTGTTCCCATGTTTTAGGGACCAGGAACTATCTATGAACCTTTTGGTGGGGAAGGCCAGGGCTTGAAGACTTGGAACTTTTCTTTAGGATGGGAACCAGACAACTGGTATACCCTTGTAACCAGACGCTGGGATGATGATGACAGGACATGCTATGGATTCTGGGTAAAACACCATTTAACCTTGGAATGGACCCATTTAGTGTCCTTAGAATTTCCGGTACCTGGCACATACTTTGAAACGTTAACCTGTAGTTTTCTGGAAGATTGGGAAGGAAGTGGGGACCAAGAACGTCGAGTTCATTACCAGAATGGCTACAAGCATGGTTTAAATGGAAAATGGCTACCATTTGATAAAGCAGTGTTTAGTATGGTAAATGAAACAAGATGTAAACTGTTTGAAAACAATTATGACTCTGGAGTTTTAGATGACACATTCTATTTGCATTCAGGTGGTCAGTCAATGCCAACAGGGGGCGCTGTCAATGGCGGAATGCTGAAAAGAAAGATGCCCCAGAAACCAGATGTTCTGCCGATATGCGTGTACCTGTCATCAGTTACTGCTGAGGAAGTGAGCTGGGATATACCTACAGGAAGTGTTCCACAGTTTCAGTATATTGTTTACATTGACAGAATGATCTATAAACAGGAAATAAACTCTGAAGCTAGAACATGTAAATTTAATACCCCACCGACGGAACTTGTTGAATTGTTAATTGAGGATATTTATGGACATGCTGTAAGGTCAAGGTTCAAGGTCAGTAACCCTCCAGATTGTGACCCAGAAACTAGGAAAAGATTAGAAGTGTATGTACCAACAGCAAGTCACTGAAGTAGACTTTTAAACTCTACAAACTGTCACAATTTTACTTACAGTCATGTGTATTAAGATATAAAGTAATGACTGGATTAGCCATTGTTGGATACCCACAGTTGATTAACATGTCACATAACATATAATCAATGTTAATGGTTCGGCCGTGGGTATCCTACAAGGGATAAGCATACAGTTATGTTATTTGGTACAACCAAGCAGATTTATGAATAATTTATCACTTTAAACACATATACTAAGTCTTACATAAGAGTTTTTGCCTTTGTATTTTTTCACAGTGAAATCAGACTTTAAGTGACTAACCTAATTTATTATATGCTTTCCGGTGGTTTATAGAAATATATCAGTGAAATATAAAACTGATAATTTCACTGTTTGAAACAGTGAAATTATCAATTTGATAATTTCTCTGTTTTGTATTTAAGTCCCTTAGGTTGTTTCAGTGAAGTACCAGCGTGCACAGTACTGGAAACCAACTTAATAATGTGACGTTGTTAATGACATCACATTGAATTATTATTTGGAGCGCTTTTCATTTAGTATCTTTTTAAACGTTTCTTTGCATGTAATAAAAAGAAAATTTGTTTACTTTAGTGTAAGATCGAAATACATTTAACCTTGTGGCTGCACCACTCGTGAAATATACGTTTTGGTGCTCGCTCGGTGAAACATATTCTGATCTTGCACTGAACTAAACAAATATCCTCTATTTACTTTTGCTGATCTCAATTCATTGCTGTGGTAGTGAATAGTAGTACGAAGCATTAAATTTTATATATTTGTAGTCATGAATAGGTTAAAAAGTTAAAGTTGCATGAAATTTTGTGGAATACCAAGTGCTGAATTGTGTGGACTGGAAAATCTATTTGGGCTGGTTTTGGTCAAAATGAAAACTTTCAATATTATGAAATATCAGATGAATTGTATATGAAATGAATTATAAATCTCATATGAAATGTTTTGTAATAACTCTAAAAGGTTTGCTCTCCACAAAATAATAAATATTTTAAGTTCTTTCTTCTGAAAATCAGGAGACAAATGAAGAATGTAAAACAATGGACAAATTAACAAATTTTGTTAATAAAAATCACCATTTTCAGGATAAATATACAAAATACTTCAATTTTTGTACTAAAATGTAATTTGACAATTTCATAAATATTGCTGTTAAAAATAGAATGACAGTTGGCACATTTTCAGTGATTTATTGTTAAAAATAATTCCTGTTAAAGTAAAAAGATTTAGAAATACTATACAGACTGAACATCATTACCTGAATGACTTGTTTTAAACACTTGAGAATCTTTCTTATCTGAAACTGTTGCCATGTTATATTAACTGATAAACAGATTTTGTTGATAATATTACTGATCTTGTATATTAAATATTCAAGTTTTGTTCATTGTTATGTCCTGCCAGTATATTTCATTTGTTTTTTTTAAATTATATAAAATTGTGTCTCATTTTATTATAGTAGTGATCTACTGTATGTGATAATGATGTAAATGATTAAATATTGTAAATGCATCATTCTAACTGAAAGATTTATTCTATCACACAAACTTTATGCAAGATAAACATATTTTCCAACAATAACAGCAATTCACTTCTGTTGCCAAACAAATCACAAGTCTTCAAATGTATCGTTAAAAATGAATAGAAGCTGTGTAATGAATGAAAAAGAAAAGATCAAATTTTTGGTTTGTAAAAATAAATAAATATGTTACAATTAAATTACATGTCATGTCACATACAGATTTAATGAATAATTTATTGAGTAGCTTGTGAATAACATGAATGTGAGATCATGTCTCATGAATATCGTATGTGTTATGATTGTTCTTATGTTATATATATATATATTTACATTAAAGTTATAACATACAATGTAAATCAAGTTTTGTTATTTTGTAATTCTGTGCTTAAAGCTACTTTCCCACATATTGTAATTTGAATGTTTTTGAAAGCAGATGTTATCAAAAGATAAAATTTCACCACAAGCTTACAGTACATTTATATGAAACTAGAAGATTAATACATGTCTTGTCCAACAAAAAACATCTGATCAAAGTATTATCAATGTTTACCCTGCTGTAATTTTAAACTGTAACAACATTTTATTTTGAAAATATCTACATGTACTTGAATTATAAACACACCTTTAATGGTTGCAGGTAGATCAGTTGGTTGCTGGTAGAATAAATTTGCACTTGGTAAGATTTTTTATTCCGCATTCAATTATGGACAGAAAAATTGCCAAAAAATTGTAGTAATAAGTTATATAACTTAACAGAGTCATGACGTTTTGTTATTGTGAAAAAAATATGTCTGCTATGTGATGAAGTTGAATGATATTCAACTTCATCATTAAATATTTATGAAATATACATATATAAATGCAAGAACTTGACCTTGAACCCAGTGACTCTCAACTCCAATCAAACTTAAAGGACCACTTGAGGTATGTTCCTTCTCAAAATATGAGATATTGGTTAAATAATACAAAGGCTGTATAAGATCCAAGCTATGTTCCTTCCAAATAAGAAAAATATCAGTCTTTAAATAGCCACTGAATAAGCAAATGTGTAGAAATCTATTACTTGACCTTGACCCCTAACTCAACCCAAAGAAGAATACCATGCAAGTTATCTTCCTATCAAATATGAAAGACATCTGAAAGATACATGGGCTGTATGGACAAAAGTGTAAAAGTCTATTGACCTTAACCCACTGACCCCTAACTCGTTACGAAGTTGGGTACGGCACATTCAGATACAAATTGCACGTATTGTTCAGCTAAAACTGACTGAATAGTGTCTTCCTCTGCTGTATTTTCAAGAGGATGTCGACTCAAAAAATCTGCAGGGTTTTCAGAACCTTTCTTGTACTGTACATGGAAGTCATATCCAACAAGTCGAAGTCTCCACCTTTCGCATATCAGTGGCTGATTCGATTTTGGATGGTTGAAAATTGCTTCAAGACACTTGGCATCTGTAATCAGTTTGAAAGGTTTTCCGTACAAATAATTTGAAATGTTCAATTGACACAAGTCCATTGCATTGTCTTTCTGACTGAGAATAACGTTGTTGAACTGGTGTCAAGGTTTTGCTAGAGTAAGTTATTATCTTATTATCCTGGCTCAATATTCCAGTGACTCCTACACCACTTGCATCAACGGTGAGTTCAAGTTCTTTATTCGGATTATAGTACAACATAACAGTGTCACTAGTCAATGCATCTTTCAGTTTTACGAAAGCACTTTCTTCGCTTTCTGTCCATCGCCATTTAATTCCTTTTTGAGTCAGTTTTCGTAACCACTCAGTCAATGTGGAATAGTTGTGGATAAATCTTGACAGGTAATTTGTCATTCCCAAAAAACTCCTTAATTTTACTACGTTTGTTGGGCTTGCAGCTTTCTGGATAGCTTTCACCTTTTCTGGATTTTGTGATATTCCTTGGTCAGGAAATATGTATCCATAGAACTTAATCTGGCTCACTTTGAACATACATTTCTTTCTGTTCAGGGTCAGATTTTTCTCTCTTAGTCTCTAGAAAAAAGCTTCGAGAAACTTATCCTGATTTATAATCTTCATCTTAGGCATACAAAAAATTGAAATCAATTGAACTTTATGGCATATCAGTTCAACAAATTCAGGAGTTTTTTATTTGTTAAATCCTGTTTAAATTAGACTTAATAAAGAGTTTGTATCATTATTTTTCCAATATTATTACTAAGTCTTATATCATTAATTATGAAGCTTTTCATAGTTTGTTAGTGTTTTATATTTTTTTAATTAATGTTGTTTTCATCATAATCTATGTATCAAATTATATCATAATACAGGTTTCACAATATCTTTGCACCCTTATAATTACATTGTTGTATTATTTTACAATGTTTAAGCATGTACCTGTCTGTGTTACTGTTTAAAAATGCACACTCACACTTGTACATTATCATATTGATAAATAGTCCCACAATACAACAGTTTTATTTTTAGAGATTCAATAGCTGAACAAAAATCCGAGATGACAGACTTTGACAAAGAGGAACCCGGCATAAGTGCTCCATCTCTGTGGTTACGGTACAACGATGAAGGGCCAGGTGATATTCTAACACAAGATGTGTATGTACCGAAGGTTGGACTAACAAAGTACACTTACTATTGTTGTCTACAGTGGAATGCTGGGATGAATGGTGGAGGTTATTGTGGGATACAGGATCATCCGAAAGGTCATAATTACATATTCTCATTGTGGAATCCTATAGATACAGACAAGAAGATCAAACCTATTTATGTTGTGAGTATACAGCAATTTACTTTTAAAGAATTTAGCAGTACACAATCTAACGATAGCTTTTAAGTGAGCCATAGGAGTTCTTAAAGATATACTAAATAGAAAATATTGAAAATTGCTACATAGTCTCTTTGTAAATATAAAAAGAACCTGTTTTGACTTCACATGAAGTAGATATTGTTTAAAACTCTAAATACTATAGGTGGTCACAGTATAAATATATAGTGTCATTAAAAAAAACCTGTCAGTTGTTTAAGAATTCAGGACCTGTTAAAGGGATACATTGTTTATTCATTCTTTTATTCAAATTAGACATATGTTGTAGTTTTCAATAAATTTCTGTGATTAAAATATTTTAATCAATGATGAATTTTAGTATATCTTTAATTGTTCTGGGTTTTTTAATCAAAATTTGCATGGAATTGAAAAATAAAACCCTACAAAATTTAATATTCAAGGTTAACCATGCTATTAGAGAGATACCAGTCATTTGTTTTCAGTTTGATAATATTTTTGAGTTTCTATACACCCAAAGATTTAACTTCAGGCGTATTATGGTATGGCATTGTCCATCTACACTTCCTAAAAACATACAGGGGCCAATTGAATCGGAATTCATTTGGTAACAATAGAATTAGGGGCCAATGGCCCTGTATGAAACAAAAGAAAACAGCAAAACTGAAAGAAATGGCCCCTTTCCAATTTCGGTTGTATTTCTTTCTGTCTTTAGACAATTTGTTTCAGAATGATAACTTTGGAAGTTTTTCAATGATTATGTGTTTATATTTGGCATGAAAGTATCAATATATTATATCAGAACACATGTCAAGTTTGTTTTTTGCACAAATCAAGTTATTATTGAAAGAGTTATGCCCCATTTTAGCCATATTTTTTCTTCAATTATTGGTTTCCACAGGATTTCAATGTGTGTGTTTAGATTAAACAAATTTATTTTAGTTTGATTGTGTTGGAAACTTTTAATAATAAGCTTTTTGAAACTCACAGTGACTCAAATTTTTTCCTGGAACCAACCAGTACTAAGCAATGAATGGAAAGTTTCTTGCTCATGGAAACTACGGCTTGCCCCTAATGGGGTTTAAACCCCATTGCAACCAGCAATTTTTAAATTTTTTGTGTGACCTCTTGGCCATGCCACCACTGAAATGATTGTGTTTATTATGTACACGATATGTTAACACACAGGTTAACATCAATTTTTGCAGCAATCAACTAAGTAATTTACACAGTTATGCCCCCTTTTAAGACAATTTTCTGTAAAATTATTGTTTTCCACAAGATAGCTTTTGAAGAATTTTACTGATCATGTTTTTATTTGGCATGAAAGTATTGTTTATATTTGGCATGACAGTATTTTATGTCCAAAAAAATGAGTTGAGTTACATTTTTGTTGCAATCAACATATTATTGAAAGAGTTATGCCCCTTGTAAAGCAAATTTCAGTAATATTACTGATTTCCGCAAGATAACTCTTGAAAGATTCATCTTGAAGGCATATTTTTTATCATGGATTTGCCATCTTTTGAAATCATGATATAATTGTAACCGAGTTTGAAACACCATTTCAAACTTAAATTGCTGTAATTTTCATTCTGTTTATTTTTTAATTTTAACAAGAAAGTAATTCTTGCTATTTAATCCTGCATTTATAATGTGAAAAAAGCCTTTAAAACTATGCTGGTGTCTTTCTACCGTTTTAATCAGCCCTGTGTTATTCATTGTACTTGTAAGATTCCCAGTCTTTTCTTACTGCCACATATTGTCGTCAGATTTTAAACTTCAGAAACCATTCTAAAACTCTACCGATGAACTACATTATTACTACATATTAACCCAATTTCCTCTCACTTTATGTACTGTAATTATGTTGTAATAGTGGCAGTATTTACTACATTTCTTAATGCATATATTAATACTGTATTGTTCCCATGTTTTAGGGACCAGGAACTATCTGTGAACCTTTTGGTGGTGAAGGGCAAGGTTTGAAGACCTGGAACTTTACTTTATGATGGGAACCAGACAACTGGTATACCCTTGTAACCAGACGCTGGGATGATTTTACTAAATTTCTTAATGCATATATTAATACTGTATTGTTCCCATGTTTTAGGGACCAGGAACTATCTGTGAACCTTTTGGTGGTGAAGGCCAAGGCTTGAAGACTTGGAACTTTACTTTAGGATGGGAACCAGACAACTGGTATACCCTTATTACCAGACGCTGGGATAATGATGACAAGACATGCTATGGATTCTGGGTAAAGAACCATTTAACCTTGGAATGGACCCATTTAGTGTCCTTAGAATTTCCGGTACCTGGCACATACTTTGAAAAGGTAACCAGTAGTTTTCTGGAAGATTGGGTAGGAAGTGGGGACCAAGAACGTCGAGTTCATTACCAGAATGGCTACAAGCATGGTTTAAATGGAAAATGGCTACCATTTGATAAAGCAGTGTTTAGAATGGTAAAAGAAACAAGATGTAAACTGTTTGAAAACAATTATGACTCTGGAGTTTTAGATGACACATTCTATTTGCATTCAGGTGGTCAGTCAATGCCAACAGGGGGCGCTGTCAATGGCGGAATGCTGAAAAGAAAGATGCCCCAGAAACCAGATGTTCTGCCAATATGCGTGAAACTGTCATCAATTTCTAATGAGGAAGTGAGCTGGGATATTCCTACAGGAAGTGTTCCACAGTTTCAGTATATTGTTTACATTGGCGGAAAGAGATATAAACAGGAAATAAACTCTGAAGCTAGAACATGTAAATTTAATACCCCACCCACAGAACTTGTTGAATTGGTAATCGAGGATATTTATGGGCATAAGGTCAAGGTTCAAGGTCAGTAACCCTCCAGATTGTGACCCTGAAACTAGGAAAAGATTAGAAGTATTTGTACCAACAGCAAGTCACTGAAGTAGACTTTTTTAAACCCTTACAAACTGTCACAATTTTACACGTGTATTAAGATATATAGTAATAACTTGATTAGCCATCGTCGGATAACCACAGTTGATAAACATGTCACATAACATGTAATAAATGTTAATGGTTCGGCCGTGGTTATCAGAGGTACAGCCATGTAATTTGAAACATCCAAGCAGAGTTAGGAATAATTTAGCACTTTGAACAGCTACACTAAGTCAAATTTAAGGGTTTTTGCCCTTATGGTCATAATTGGTTGTATTTTTTCACAGTGAAATCAGACTATTAAAGTGACTGTCTAGACAGTCTAATTTATTTTTGATGATCTCAATTCATTGTCAGACAGGTGTGGCTGTGGTAGTGAATAGTAGTTCAAAGCATTAAAGTTAAAATATTTGTAGTCATAAATAGGTTAAAAAGTTCAAGTTGCATGAAATTTTGTGGAATACCATTGAGTGCTGAATAGTGTAGAATGGAAAATGTATTGGGACTGGTTTTGGTCAAAATGAAAACTTTCAATATTATGAAATATCAGATGAATTGTATATAAAAATAAAAATGAGTTATTAATCCCATATTGAATATGTTGTAATAACTCAAAAAGGTTTGCTCTCTACAAAATAATCAATATTAGAAGTTTTTTCTTTTGGAAATCAGGAAACAAATGAAGAACAATGTAAAACAATGGACAAATTAACAGTTTTGGTGATATATTCACCATTTTTGGGATAAATATATAAAAATTATTTAATTTATGAACTTATAAAAAATTTGACAATTTCAGAAAAATTGCTGTTCAAAATAGAATGACAGTTTGCACATTTTCAATGATTTATTGCTAAAAATAATTCCTGTTAAAGCTAAAAGGAAGTGCCATAAATACTGAATATTATGCATGAATGACTTGAGAATCTTTCTTATCTGAAACTGTTGCCATGTTATATTAAAGGGACTCCGCCTAAAATATAACATTTGAATTTCTTACATAAATAAGTTGGGGCACTTTAAACAGAAATATATGCAAAGATAGTTAAGAAATATACTTTGAAATAAATTGAAAATGGTATTTTTATGCGTTTCTTAGCCCGATTTATAAATTGAAAATGGTATTTTTATGTGTTTCTCAGCCCGATTTGAGTAAAAAGCGTTTGAACACTTTTCGTTTCGGGTCATTTTTTTACAATTTGAATAATTATTCTGGAAAAACGAAGTGTGTGAATGAATAAAGATTAGTGGTCTAAACCTTCATCAAATGGTACATTTATCTGAAAAAATATTTTCAGTTGCATCATGTCAATAAACCTCAGTGGAGTCCCTTTAACTGATAAATGGATATTGTTGATAATATAACTGATCTTGTATTAAATATCCAAGTTTTGTTCATTTTTGTCCTGCCAGTATATTTCAATTGTTTTCTGAAATTATATCACACGATGTTTCATTTTATTATAGTAGTGTTATGTGTGATAACTTTAATGATGTAAATGAATAAATATTGTAAATGTATCACTCTAATGAAAGATTTATTTTATGACACAAACATTTAAAAACATATTACTAAGGTTTTTTTTGCATTTGCATTGAAAACGAATATACTTTATGCAAGATAAAATTTCAAACAATAAGGCAATCCACTTCTGTTCTGGTTAAAAAAATTCATCAGAGATAATCTTTTTGCCAGAAAAATCAATAGTCCTGATAATTTTTCATTTAAAAATGTTTAGTGAATGAACAACAAAGATAAGATATAAGGTTTGTAATATAAATAAATATGTTATAATCAAATTACTTACAGGTTTAATGAATAATTTATTGAGTAGCTTGTTTAAAATGAATGTTAAATCATGATGTCTCATGAATATTGTATGTGTTATGATAGTTCTGATGTTATATACATGTATATATATATCATATACATTTTATATGTATCACATATATTATACTACTAGATATGTTATGATGAAAAAGAATTGACTTTTTAATAGACCTAGTTCATGTACAGTCAAACCTGTATACCATGCTATATCATGCCATTGATGTTATGTAATATTACTGTGTACTGATGGACATATTGCCTTTGTATGAATAAAGTTTATCTATCTATCTATCTGTCTATCTATATTTACATTAAAGTTATAACATAAATCAAGTTTGTTATTTTGTAATTCTGTGCTTAAAGCTACTATCCAACACATTGTAATTTGAAGAATGATGTCATCAAAAGATAAAATTTCACCACAAGCTTACAGTACATTTATATGACTCTAGAAGATTAATACATGTCTTGTCCACCAAAAAACCATCTGATCAAAGTATTATCAATGTTTACCCTGCTGTAATTTTAAACTGTAACAACATTTTATTTTGAAAATATCTACATGTACTTGAATTATAAACACACCGTTAAATGGTTGCAGGTAGATCAGTTGGTTGCTGGCAGAACAATTGTGTGCTTGGTAAGATTTTTTTATTCTGCAATCAATTATTAACAGAAAAATTGCCAAAAAAAAAATGTAATAATAAGTTATATAACATAACAGAGTCATGATGTTCTGTTATTGTGAAAAATATAAGTTGGCATGTCTTTGCTATGTGATGAAGTTGAATGATATTCACCTTCATCATTAAATATTTATCAAATATACATATATAAATGCAAGAACTTGACCTTGAACCCAGTGACTCTAAACTCCAACCAAACTGAAAGGACCACTTGAGGTAATTGTTCCTTCTTAAAATATGAGATATTGGTAAAATAATACCAAGGCTGTATAAGATCCAAGCTATGTTCCTGCCAAATAAGAAAAATATCTGTCTATAAATAGCCACTGAATAAGCAAATGTGTAGATTACTTGACCTTGACCCTTAACTCAACCCATAGTAGAATACCATGCAAGTTATCTTCCTATCAAATATGAAAGACATCTGAAAGATTCATGAAGGCTGTATGAGCAAAAGTGTAAAACTCTATTGACCTTAACCCATTGTTACAAAGGAAGAATACCATGCATTATATCTTCATACCAAACAGACAGTACATAAATAAAGGCTGTATGGGCAAATGTGTAAAAATCTATTTTTGGCATTGATAACCTTAACCCAAATGACCCCTAACTTAACCCAAAGGAAGAGGACCTCCCTAGGCATGTCCATACTAAACATGAAAGACATCAATTTAAAAATTAAAGGCTGCATGAGCAAAAATGTTAAAATTCATATTTTTACACCAAATGAACCCTTATTCCACAGAAAAATATTAAATAAATGAGTAATTAGGAGAAATTTAAG
Source organism: Ruditapes philippinarum (assembly GCF_026571515.1). Taxonomy (NCBI): domain Eukaryota; kingdom Metazoa; phylum Mollusca; class Bivalvia; order Venerida; family Veneridae; genus Ruditapes; species Ruditapes philippinarum. Next base: position 30,512 of record NW_026856036.1, read on the forward strand.
ATAAATCCAACTTGCCAGAATAGGTTAACCATACATATTTTCAAAGTGATAAAAAAAGGAAATAACCGGGAAAATGGATGGCAGTTATATTTCTTGGCAATATTATGTACTTTTTATTTTATGCTTTTCAGTGGATTACTGATTTATCCGTGAAAATTATATTTGGTAATTTCACAGTGAAAATTATCAAAATATAATTTCACTCTTTTCAATGACGAAACTACTTTTTTAAGATTTTCCCCATGTGGTACCTCAATTTTATTTTTGCTGACAATTCTGACAATGTCAGGCTGTTTAAAGAAAAAGCAAAACTGAAATTGATAAATAACTTAAATGTCAAAAGTAATAAAAAGAAGAAAACTTACTTCTATTCATTCAAATTCATGAAATTCCAATCACCAAATTTCGTTTTTTTGTTTCATTTTGACAGTCTCAAAAATACATTCCTTCCCCATGCAAAACTGCTCTTGATGACATTTGGGCATATTAAAGTATCCTACGAGCAATAACTGCCGTATGCTTTATGAAAAATTGAAAGCATTGACAGCCATAACTCGAAGAATAAGTTAAATCAACCCAGCGTTCTTGAGCAGGTTTCCAAGTTTTCCATTTTCCTAGCTCCTTTTCTGAATGTTTTCACATCTGTCAACACTTATTTTTTGTCTGTTTCAATCCTCAAATAAGTTTTCTTTCTTTTAAAAATGTGTATGACTAACAAATCCAAATTATATCCCTCTGAATCTTACACAATTATTTTCCTCCCATGAAATACACAACTTTAAAAAAATGGCTGCCGCTTACAATTTACAAAGCCAGGTCTAATATAAATTCGCACTAAGTAACAGAAATATGGATGGATGGTTGGACTTTTTCTCCTACAAGAATTGTTTGTTTTTATTATCAAAACAAGCGATCATTCATATTTTTTTAATAAAATTAATAAATATCACCGTCATTTAATGTTGATTGGCGGACTTATTTTTCAGCTCAAGACTTCTTTTTTTTAATGAGAAATTCCGAATAAATGGGGCTCTCAATGGGGGAAACAGTTTTTATATTAACGTTAAAATTATGGAAATTTCGTTTTAACTTGTTTTTAAGCATAAAATAAAAAGAAAATTTGTCTGTTTGTTGTGTAAGATGTAATTTTATTTCATCTCGTGAACTTTAAAAACAGTATTCTCACTCGTGGCTTCGCCACTCGTGAGAATACTGTTTTTAAAGCCCACTCGATGAAATAAAATTTCATCTTACACACAAACAAACAAATATCCTCTATGTATTAATAAGTAAGTGTGCAAATTATAAAGCCATTAGTACAGGTAGATAAATGCAACTTGCCTTCTTAGGTTAAACTCGTATGGACGGACAGACAGACTGATAATTGGAGAGTTTATGCCAGATGAGTAATAAAAACTTAACTTGATAATCCGTTTTAAAACTGACATTTATGTAGTAAGTTATATCTGCATCAAGCTGTCCTACTTGCTATATGTGAATGGGTGTGATAAAAGAGCTGTTTATATCTGTGCCAAGTGAAGCATAACAACTGTTACGGCACTTGTAACTACCGTAAATGCTGTGAAACCTTAACTATACTTATCGATATCTATATATGTTTTTGTAATCTAAAATGAAAATACAAACTGAATCTTTTTGCTTTATTTATTTCAACGGTACTTATGTAATACAAAAAGCATGTGAAAGACATTCCTGTAATTTACACTTCATTTCTAAGTATGTAAATATTTGCAATAATATCCATCCTAAATAAAAATGTAATAAATAAAAACCTGAGCAAAAAAGATTTATATATCTGTGTTTCATAGCCACCACTTATGCTACTGATAAGCCAACAGTTAAATTTTTGCAAAGTAAAAGTACCAACACACTTAAAGCCTCTGGATTCATGCTTATTTTCTTGAAAATTTTGAAAATGTATTGAAAAATAAAATATTGTCAAGTGAACAAAGAAAGTAATTTACACATTGCAAATGGCACATTCAATCCAAGTAAATTACCAAATAAAGGTCAAAATGCGCAAAAATAGCCCTTATTGCATTTGTCATGCAGTAGAAATATGGTGACAATTACTGGGGGAAAAAACATTCATTCATTGCATATAACATGTAAATCATTACATCAATTTTGAATATTTTCTATATCATTTATTGTTTTTATTTTCAAAGTTCATTTTTCCTAAAGTTGATTTTTTAAAAATATTGTGGCTCTTCTGGTGGCAAGCAACTTTAAATGTTTCCATTTATATTAGAGATATCCAGTGAAGTCATTATTGATTATTGAAGTAATATTTCAATCACTAGCTTTTTAGATCATGGAATAAAAAATTTCAGGACCAACATAAAAGTCAAAATTAGTTAAAGGTCAAGATGACTTTTCATTAACTCTAGCTGTTAGCTTTAGAATAAAACAATGTTGTGGCTTAAGTTTAAGTTGTCAGAAGTCAGCAAGTAAACTGTCTGGACAAAAATAATATGCTAGTGATCAATTTCATCACATTTACACATTCAAAGTACCTCTTAGCTTTAATTATATCTCTGAAAATTGAAAATCTGGTAGTAAAATTGCCACACCCATGACGTGATAATCTACAACAACTGCTGTAGAATATCACGTCATGGGTGTGGCAAATAACTGAATTATCAAAATTAGTTTTCTTCTTTTAACAATGTTTGACTGAGGTGGGGCCTGTATTGAAACATTCACTTATAATTGTTTGCATCAGACATATACTATTACATGTATAACTATATTTTAAATGTAGTGTAAGAATTTCAAAAGTAAAAGAACAAGAACTTAAGGAACTTAATTTTATTGCATTGTATTCCTTAATTTTGTTGCATGGAAATACATGCCAAAGTGCAAGAAAAATTAAAATAAAAAGAGCTATTGGTTGGTGTGCTTGACTATTCTATAAGAGCCTCAACAACGTAGAATTTTCTAAATGAAAGGGCTATAATTCTGTCAAAATTCAAATTAGGGTTAAGGACCTTGGATAGCGATCTATTATAATCTAAAATAAGTGTGTGAAGATTCAGCCTCTTCCCTTCAGTTGTTGTGGATGCAAAAACTTAAACCAAAGTGTAACACCAATGTCTTTGTTAGCACAATAGCTCTCCCTGTTCTTCAAATAGTCAAGCTAAAAATGTCGCCAAGCTGTAACAGACTTTATTCTGATAAACCATTAATACTAAATGTACTATAAATGTCATACTACACATAAGTTAAGCACCCGATGGTGGGTTATTATTATTATTATTGCACATCTTCGAAAATACATTAATGGAATCAAGTTGTTTGTCACGTAACCATATATGAGGTCTTTTCTCCTGGATAAATTCCACTGCCTTGTCTGGTGACCATCCATGGATCTGTAACGTAATATAAAGAAAACTTCTATTACCTAAAATATAGTGTTATTTATAGTTCATACAAAAAGTAAATAATTTAATACTTGTCAGTGATTTCCATTTACAATTAGAATATTCAGACTGGGTCCTTTATTAAAATTTGCCTGACTAATTAAGAGTATGATTCTTTGCTAACTGGTTACTTAGACACGTAGATCAGCCTTTGACAACCAAGGTGCTGTACACATTTAACATGTAAGAAACTGTAGTTGTTTCACTAAAATGGAGTGATTTCTGTATCCACTAAACTATCTGGCCTCACTGCCATTGCCTGCATTTATCCATTTTAACCATTTACCAAAATTTCATTAATTTAGCTACAGACATTAAAATTCCGTTACAAGGTTTCTTGTCCATATTAAGCTATTTAAATCTGAAAATCTGAAAATTTGGCTTAAAGAAATGTTCAACCAGTTAAGCCAATCACTATCTATATTTATCCTCCAGAAAACAAAAAGACTTTAAATCTTTTGAGGAGAGTCACATGTAAAGTTTGAACCTGTGGCAACTGTAGTATAAATAAACATTTCTCACACTATCAATGAAAATCACAATACTACAGTCTTTATTTAAATGCTTGCAGCAATGAAATGATTGAGACACCAGTATAATGCCAAGCTGGTCAACTTGCACATCGTGCTGTTTTACCACTACCAGGCTCTATACTGCTTGTTGACTACATTTATATTTTCATCTTGATATCCCAAAAATTGTTAATGGACAGTTCCAGACACTAGACAAGTCCATTTAAGAAATCAACAGATTGTAGGTTAGTTAGTGTGCTTTACAATAGCATAAGAACAAAGAAATTTTTAAATAATATATCTCAACTAACTTTGACTAGATAGCATGCTACAATGGTTGCACTACGGGTTCGTCCAGCCTTACAGTGAACATACACGCTGCCTAAATCTTTGTTACGATAATCCTCAATAAATGCAACAGCCTTTCCAATATTTTCCTGACTTGGACTGGCAGTAAAATCTACAGTAGGTATCTTCAACTGCTTTACACCAGCCTTCTCCCATTCCTGAAATTGTCAACAAAATATTTTTCATTTTAACCTCAAATAAACATACTATAAAATAGTTTTGAACTACAACAAAAGCACCCATAACTTAACTTCAAACCTGACTAGACTCAGAGTCTCTCTACACAGTTGACTGTTCATTTGTTATGTTATATCATAGAAACCCCTTAAACACAGAATGTAATGTAAGTTATTCAAAGCAAGATGACTTGTATTCAAATTCGAAGGTATATAATTTAATTCAGTCAGACATAAAGATTGCCTTGAAACAATGAAAACAAATTCTTGTTAGTTTCCAATATTGTCACAAATTCCCTTGTTTTTCACTACATTAACATTAATGAATAGGAAGACTGATCAGATTTATTACCAGTGGCATTTTTCTGTTGCTTATATTAGACAGCACTCTATGGGCTATAAGAAAGAATTCTTGCCAACAGACACTTACCAATACAGATGTGCTGCCATTCAATCTACATTTAATTAGTTTTTACTAGAATATACCTTTTATTAATGAAAGAATTGACAAAAAGTAACAAAGGGAGATAATGCTGATTCTTTATAAATCTAACCTCAGTGGTATTACAAAACTGCTCAAGTTCCCAATCCTCATTCAGTGTTATCACGCCTTTAACATTCTCTTCTCCTACTAACTGAAATATAAATACATATAAAATATCATCTTGTTAACATAATGTTAGATGATCTGATAACAATATAAATACAATGTATATAGTTAAACATGGTTTGGTAATACATTATCATGTGCATTTATAGATACAAACAAATATGATCTTGTTTACAATGTGCATGTTGGTGCATATTTTCTTTGTTGATGTTAAAATTTAAATCATTTGAACATAATACACTCACTACAAAATCAGAAGCTTGAAACATAAAGTTAATAAATGAGAATGACTACCTGTAAATCAAATTTGTAAATTAATATTAATTTTCCAACTGAATGACGCTGATTTTTGTACATAGTATAGAGCTGTCATCGATATCGACAATATCGATGTATCGTTGATATTTTTTTGCCGATCAATAATCGATACACATTTTAAAAAATCGATACTTTTGACTAATAAATTAAATGTCTAGAAATTATAAAATTCACCCAAAATATATACAGAAGCAGTTATTTATATCTAATGTTATGCTTTTGTTATTTAGTGGAATTATTTCATAGCAATGGTGACAAATAATTTGTCTGGAAAAAATCATGCAGTGGACAAGACACTGTACAGAACATGTTTTTGACTGAAATCATTGAAACAGGTATGAAAGTGAATGACAGACAAGTGAGTATAGGATATTATTGATATATCGGTGTATCGTTGATTTTAGTCACTTGACATCGATATATCGTTGATATGCTTTGCACTGAATCAATGACAGCTCTAACACAGTAACATAATCATGATAAATTGTAACATGTCATGTGTTTTCCTTCATAGACAAAGAATTTTCCTTTATTGTACATTATTCAACCATTTATCAGTAGTACAATGAAGCTGTGACTTTTGAATACACTTTACCATTACTTTGTATCTTAAAGCTAAACAGTGCAGCTTTTTATGTTGATACCTTTTAAAGGATTGGCTACATTGAAGATTTTTAATGACGATACCATAGCAATCATAAATAGCTTAACATTTTCTTCAATACAGACATTGAAGCTATAAAATAAATAAATGTTACATGTATTACATGTACAAAATACTGACCCATTTTGTCATTCCTCTGAATGGTAGTGCTCCAAGTAAAACAGTCTCATCTATTCTATCATACCAGTTCCTGCCAGTCACCTGGGCCATCACCACATTGTAGAAGAGAGTTGGGTAGAAGGCAACCTTATTCATTAAACTCATGATGAAGCTTCAATTAGTACAGTTCTTTGCAAACATTCTGTGTGCAAACAGTTATCTATTGTACTAATTTTACATGCAACAAACTTGCTTATATAAATGTATATATACCCGGTACCAAAAAAAGTATTTCTTATGTTGTCTTTCTCTGTTTATTACTGTTTTAGAAAGTTAAGGAAAGCAAGGTACCAATCCAACCTTTAATGTACACCTCCTTGGTGGTTTTATCAAGATGATGTTAATGTCATTGCCATTGATGTAGAATTTCTGAAAATAGTATAAATAGCACAGATTCAATCAAATTGTAAGACTTAGTTAATATAACTAGGGACGAGTTTATCAATAATATATTTAAATTTTAACATGTAACAGAGTTACCAATGTCTCCCACCTATGAGTAGTTTTACATGAAGCAAACAATTGTATTATTTCAAAAAATGAGGCATGGATCTAGACTTTCAATGCAAAATCTTGATAAATGCAAGATATGCACAATCATGCAATAATAAGTTAATAAAAGAAATAAAATAAAATAACTCCTGTATATAAGTAAGTATATAAGGAAGATTATTTGAAAATAATTTATGATGACGTTATGGTTCTGTTGCAGTGCACTCCATCTCACTGTTACCTATTCACATTTTAAGTTTCACTGGATCCCCCCAATACTTGCAGTTATTTTCTAAAAGGGAAATACAGACCACACAAACCTTGGACCTATTTATATAAGTGTTAATCTGACTAATTGGTGGTACAAGTCAGGGTGTTGCACATGACACCTTTTCTTAATATGGTATAATTTTTGTGCAAACTTATTTCAAAATCCTTAAATGAATGCCATGGAGAAGTTGCATAGTTGATCAGTTAATGTGAGGCAACTTCAGGAATTGCATATAATGATATACATGTATATTTTCTCATGACAATATGTTATTGTCATTCATACTACACTCACTCACTGGCTGTCATTTCGATAAATTTTGAAGACAAAATGGGCTCTAACTTGCAGAACAAGAGCCACCGCCGGGCGGGGGCAACACTCGACTTTTTACTTTCTCTAAAAGCAAACAAAGAAATGTTTGAACAAAATATTAACGTTTCCTTTTTTATAAAATAAATCATTCTGTTTTGTCACATTAGTTTTGTCTATATATTTTATTATTATATAAATTTACTAATTTATATATATATAAATAGAGACACCCAATTCGAAGTCACATGGTGGTGTCACGTGGTCAAGTCTCGTGGTGGTGTCACGTGGTGGAGTCACGTGGTGGAGTCACGTGGTGGAGTCACGTGGTGGAGTCACGTGGTGGAGTCACGTTGTGAAGTCACGTGGTGGTGTCACGTGGTGGTGTCACGTGGTGGAGTCACGTGGTGGAGTCACGTGGTGGAGTCACGTGGTGGTGTCACGTGGTGGAGTCACGTGGTGGAGTCACGTGGTGAAGTCACGTGGTAGTCACGTGGTGGAGTCACGTGGTGAAGTCACATTGTAGTCAGGTGGTGGGGTCACGTAGTGGAGTCCAGTGATGGAGTCACGTGGTGTAGTCACGTGGTGGAGTCACGTGGTGAAGTCATGTGGTGGAGTCATGTGGTGAAGTCACGTGGTGGAGTCACATGGTAGTCACGTGGTGGAGTCACGTGGTGGAGTCATGTGGTGGAGTCACGTTGTGAAGTCACGTGGTGGAGTCATGTGGTGGAGTCACGTGGTGGTGTCACGTGGAAGTCATGTGGTGGTGTCACGTGGTGGAGTTAGTGGTGTAGTCACGTGGTGGAGTCATGTGGTGGAGTCTCGTGGTGGAGACACATGGTGGAGTCACGTGGTGGAGTCACGTTGTGAAGTCATGTGGTGGAGTCATGTGGTGAAGTCACAATAAACAACAAGGTCTTGTCTTTAAGTATGTTCTGTTATAATATGAATTTCATCCCTTCAATAATAGCAAAGTAACAGCCAGTTACAGCCAAAACAAAGTCAAGGTCATTCATGAGTGAAGGTCAAGGTCTGTCAGGTTATTTTTAAGGGTTATCCTTGAAGATTATTATGTTCAAGTTTGAAGACAATCCATTCAAAAATAACAAAGTTACAGCCAATAATAGCCAAAAACATGAAAATTTCAATAATTTGACCTTCAAAGTCAAGGTCATTTATGAGTGAAGGTCAAGGTCTGTCAGGTTACTTTTAAGGATTATCCTTGAAGATTATTATGTTCAAGTTTGAAGACAATCCATTCAAAAATAACAAAGTTACAGCCAATAACAGCATGAACAAGCAAAATTTGGACTTTTAACCTTGAAGGTCAAGGTCATTTATGGATGAAGGTCAAGGTTAGTGTGGTCTACTGAAAGGTCTTGTCCCAAGGGTTGTTGTGGCCAAGTATAAAGACAATACACCAAGAAATAAAAAAGTTATGATCCAGGTACAAGTTTGCGGACGCCAACGGCTACGGCAACGGCAACGCGGCCGCGACTATAACAATACCTCTACTTTTTTTTTCAAAAAAAAAAAGTCGAGCTAATAAAACAGCTGTAATGAACATGTACTAAGGATTGTCCAGTAATATTACTAGGCACTATAGAGTATACTGTATCTGCCTGCTGATTAATATGACAGCACCTCTGCCCACACCAAAATTAAAGAAGACAGAAAGTAAAAATTCAACAGTATCTATTTCATTTTGACATAAAAATAGGAGTGAAACATCTCCAAGACGTTTCACTACAACTTTGTGAGTGTTAACTGGTGTTAACTGTCTTGGAAATGAAACGTCTGTCTACCAGAATTAATGGTCTATCAAATTTAAGTACACGTGTCAATAAAGTACAAGTTAATGACCAAAAACAATAACATTTAAGTCAGTCTGCAGTGTTAATAGGTTGTTTACAGAATATTATTTTACGATAATTTCATTACTGACAAGACAAATAGGCCGGATATCTGTGAGTGCAATACAATACATTATATACTGGTGCCTCATATTTCTGTGGTACCTACAACTCCAAGGTATTAGGCATAAACAGTCTCAAGTACCTCCTAGACCTCATGGCTCATGCACCTGCCAGTTGTTTCACTTTTGCTTTTATATTGTATTTTTATCGAAATGCTATATATTATTATACGACTGAGAAAACTTATAATTTTATTCAGATTAAGAGTAAAGTAAATAAAAATTTCACCATTTTACTTTTAGTTTTCTTACCTTTTAAGACAATTGTCTTTGTTAAACAACCATTGGGAGATTTGATAAATGCCATAGAGAAAATCCCAACTTTCAGACGGGGCTAGGTATAGATTTACTAAAAAAGATATATAGATGTACTAAAAGATAAAGATGACTATTGGTTTTGCTTTTGATACTGTTCAAATGTAAATTGCCTTGGAAATATGAGAACCACAACTTTACTCACTAGATAGCAGATAGGTGTTAATTAATATTAGATGAGACACCAATATACCATTGGACAGCTACTGAACATTTTGTAAAGGCCGTCTTTCTAAGACGTTAGAAGATTATATGTTGTAATAAAGCCGGAAATTTCCGATTAATATACCTTCAATTTACAATAAATATACCTAAATATATGTTAGTTAAGAATTTTCAGAGTTTAAAAGCTTTAAACTTACAGCTTCTGGATTTTTACCGAAAATTTGACATCTAGCATAAAATGGTGTATTTAAATCTAGGGGAGATAATCGTTGTAGTTTACAAATGGCGGTATCCGATTTCTGTACTGTAATGCTTCTACGATGGACACGTTGAGAGGTCTGATGGTCTCTGGCGGGCAAAGCTAAAAATAGAACCAAATATGGAATGAGATTACGGAAGAATCCGGAAAATGCCGATTGTACACGGACAATTTATCGGAAATACTCTTCCTTTTGAAGGTGACTTTCATCTAAAAAAGACCCAGAAATATTTGCAGGCATTCATTGCATATTTCGACTCACATATCTTGAAAAGCGATAAATCTGATTGTTTTTTATCTACACCATCGTTAAATCTGCATTCTAAGGCATTTTTGAGGTGGTGACCTCTGTTAATATTTGAAAAAGAGGCTGCGAGTTTCTGCTGTAACCAGTTTTCGCGTTTGCAATTTGATTTTCGGTTTTATTTTTGAGTTTTTTTGGACGCGTTAGTACCGCGAACGATTTAACATTGCATTTTTACGCGGTCTGAGTTTAGATATTTGTTGTATTTTATCTTATTTCAGTGAAATGGCGTTTGAGAAGTTTATATTTTCAGGTTTGGGTCCTATACTTGTTGCCGGCGATTCAAATGTACACAGAATCAACAACGTGGTCCTGGATAAAGATGTTTCCATTAAATGTTTACCCATTTCAGGTGAGAAGGCTATATAATATCAAGTATTATTTCTCTTTGCCAGTAAATTATACAGTGGGCATTACACCAATAACCAGTTTCCTAACTAGCAGACGACAGCTGACAGGCTATTTTTATCAGTTGAGTTTCAAGCAAAGTTAGCGTATCTCGGTGTAAATCATATGCAAATAAAATTTAAAACATATATGAAATAATAATACACATTTTGAATGAAAAATACTGGGGGCTAATCAATGCACCAAAGCCTGTGGACTAAAGAACCATTAAATTGTAAACTGTGAAAACATACATGTATATGTCAAGTTACCAAGGCCAAGGGTCCTTATTTCGTCTTGCCATAAATATGTAATGCAGTTTTCAAGAATTTACCCTTCCAGTTGCCTTCTTTTGAAGAATGTAACAAAGCAAATTACTGGTGAAATTCTTTTGTTTACACCCCAAGGTGTATAACAGTGGCCAAAAAGGGGGTGTTAAGACACATTTTCCCCTAAATCAGAAAATTACCAAGAACGCTTTAAATCAAGATACGCCAACTATTTTCATGAAAACAAGTACTAGATCTAAATAATATTGTTATAACCTGTTTGACATTGCTGTCTCGCAGAAGCATCAGTGAGGTAATCAATTAATAAAATGTACAATCTTTACCAGTACATAAGGATTAAACAGTGCATTTGGATGTATATAATTCGAATGTTAAATTATTGCGAAAGATGAAGCATAAAGGAGAAACACAGTGCATTTAAAGGATTTGTATTATTTTTATGTATTTACTCTAGTTCAGCTGAGTTGAAAAGAGCCTGGTGGCGCTTAATATGAACTTTAATGTGTCAACAATTTGCTGAAAATACTATAAAAATGAAATAGAAGTCATGAATACTGAATGATCAAATATAATGAAGCATTTGTATAAACTTGCAGTTTTAATGTTATGTGATGTGTGTTGAGTACAGGTCTTCAATCAGGAAATGACTTTCATTTTGTTTCAAACCTAGGAGCTAGATACACCAACGACAAGAAGGAGTTTAGAAAGAAGCTGAAGGCATGTTTAAGAGGAGATAGCTACAGACAACTCTATTTGTTTATGGGGTCCAATGATGTTTTGATATCTGACCACTTGTTCTACAGGTAGTAAAAGTTTGTTGCTCTGAACGTTTTTGCTATCATAATATCAATAGTTTTGATTATTTTGACAGGTCTGTATTTTTATGCCTCCACGGCTTTAATTGTATGTAGTAGAAACATGTTGCTGAGCTTAATATCTTGTTGCATTCACACTATATAAATATCAATGTTGAAGTGAAAATATTAAAACAACAATAGGCAAATTTTGTGTCCCAATTGTGACATTATAAAATTTTATTTTTAATATATATGCGTACAGATTGAATTATTGAGTACTTATTAACCAGGTTTTCAATTTTGAAAATCCTGGTTATTAGATTGGGGTATGGCGGGCGGATGGGCGGGCGGGCGTCAAACGAAATTGTGTCCGCTCTGTAACTCTTCAACCCTTTGAAGAATTTTGATGAAACTTCAGACAAATGTTTACCACATCAAGATGACGTGCAGAACGCATGTTCCGCATGGCTGGCTCCAAGGTCAAGGTCACAGTGACATTAACATTGAAAATCCTGTCCGCTCTGTAACTCTTCAACCCTTTGAAGAATTTTGATGAAACTTCAGACAAATGTTTACCACATCAAGATGACGTGCAGAACGCATGTTCCGCATGGCTGGCTCCAGACCTGGGGATGATTACATTGATCAGTAATTGATTAAATTACAATTACTTTCAGATTTTATAGTAATTGATTAAGATTGATTACTCACACTTGCCTCTGTAATCAATTGAATTACAATTACTTTAAGAGAGTAATTGATTGATAATTGATTACATTGAATGTACATTAGACCACCCCAGAATTAAGATCACCCCGCATTTAGGGACCATTTTTAAAAAGGTTCTTTATGCCAATGGTTTCATGATCCAGATTTAACCACCTGCTTATCCACTTCTAAGACCACCATATTCAGTCCAAGTTTTTGTTTTTATTTTGACCACTTATGTTAACACCTATCAAGATCTTAAATTTGTTGCTATGATCTGCTTGAAAGCTCTGATTTCAAAAGGTGTGAAAAACTGTTATTGTATGAAATTAGGTGAGAAGGTCCATTTTAGAGTGGTACATTGTTGCATTCAGCACATTTATTTTTTGAAAAATTAAATTTTTATTTGATTTATGTACATCATATAATAAGTGATACTGTAAAATTAAAGTTTAATTTCTTCAGAAATATATTTTCTTTTTATCAGATTAAATATCAAAGCATTTTTTGATAGAGTCTTTTATAATGTATTTGTAGGTACATGTTGTTTATTTATACATATTGTTTATTCATACAAAATGACTAAAGTAGACCATGGTCTTAAAGTATGTAAATAATGATTAGAATATTCACTTTGTTTCAGTCTGAATAGTGGTCTCAATTGAGGATTTTTACAGTATAAATGTAAAACAAAAATTAAACTGTATCATGTAAAATAAAGACATCCTTTAAATTTAAATAGTTTTCTGTTAAATCTGAAAGTAATCAATGTCAATCAAAATGTAATCATAATTACTGTCTGAATTTAAGCTGTAATTGATTAATTACAATTAATATAATCAATTTTGGGCAAGGTAATCAATTACATGATGATTACAGTGTAATCATGTAATCAATTACAAAATCAATGATTACAATTGATGATTACCCCAGGTCTGGCTGGCTCCAAGGTCAAGGTCACAGTGACATTAACATTGAAAATCCTGTCCGCTCTGTAACTCTTCAACCCTTTGAAGAATTTTGATGAAACTTCAGACAAATGTTTACCACATCAAGATGACGTGCAGAACGCATGTTCCGCATGGCTGGCTCCAAGGTCAAGGTCACAGTGACATTAACATTGAAAATCCTGTTTACATGATTTTAACTTGATTTGGCAGTCAAAGGTCATATTATCTTTGGAGGTAATTTAAAAAAGATATGATATATTATTTCATGTCTACTTTGTAACTTGTTTTTCATTATACAGAATTATCAATATAATTATAGTGAACAAATTCTTCTGTGCTGAACTCGTCCTACATTTCTCAACGGATTTTGTTCAAACTTTCACAGAAGCTTTGTCATCAAGCACCCTGGCACATATTGTCGGGGTTTTGTGATTGGATAGTTTTTGACCTAATTATGGCCCTTTGTTTTTTTCCTTATACATAATATTATAGTGAACACTTCTTCAGTGGCAATTCCTCCTACATTATTCATGTTTTACATTGCACATAGTTACATTGTTTGTTGCTTGTATTTGTATTTCAAATACAACATATTTATCTACAATGGTGATAATTGAAAACCTGGTTTCATGGCATTGCCATGTTTCTTGTTTCTTAAAGTATATTGGAAGAACATCAAGACGTCAAGTTAAAAGTGGCCATTTTCATGAAAATGATGGTCTGATATATTGGGGGAAACACTGATTTTTTTACCCAAGTAACACCATTTAAACACATTGGAGTTAAACATGAAATAGTTACTTTCTTAGAAAAATTCTACATGGTATTATGGTTGCACTGCAAAAGCAATTTATGTGATAGGTTACATACTTTAGTTGAAATTTAAGTTGCATCTAGTTTGAAAGATGGAATTTGAAATAATTTTGCCTAAAATTAAAATGTTCAACACATTGAGACTTTCATTACCCAGTTTGTAACTCAAAGCCCAAGGAAATTTTTTCATTGATAGTTATGTCTGGTCAGTAACTTTGCTTATAAATGTCAGGCATAATGACATTGTGCCACATGCAAGAATCAATCTGCAGGTCAAAGGTCACACTTAGACTTGAAAGGAATATGATTTAATGAAAGGGCATATAAATGGTTGTGGGCGGCATTATTTTTTGTTGAACATTATTATGATTATGTGTAATGTATAGGATTCACGTCTACAGGTAAAAGGTCAAGGTGACACTTGAAAGGTAAGTTTTTAGCTTACCTGAGCACAGCTCATGGTTAGCTATTGTGATTGTGCAGTGTCCGGCATTAACAATGTTTTTTAAACAATATCTCCTCCTAAACTATAAGGCCAATAATTGCAGCCAAACTTTACAGAAATGATCCTAAGAAGGTCCCGTTAAAAGTGTTCAAAAAATTAAATTCCATTGAAAACTCTGGTTTCCGTCGCAACCAATAGAAAAAACTTTAAAAATCTTCTTGTAAGAAACTGCAAGGCCTAGAGCTTAGATATTTGGTGGTTTAGCATCCTGTAATGGATTTCCACGAAAATTATTCAAATTATAGCCCAATATCTATAATCAATATTGGCCCTGCCACAGGGGTCACTTGATTTTACATAGACTTATATAGAAAAACTGAAAAATCATCTTGTCATGTGAATAATTATTTGTCCAAGAGCTTAGATATTTGGTGTGTAACATCCTCTAACAAACCTCTATTAAGTTTCTTCAAATTATGGCCCCAGGGTCAGTGTTGTCCCCGCGCAAGGGGTCACTTCATATTACATAGACTTATATAGGAAAACTTTTAAAAAAAATCTTCTGCTCAGAAACTATTTAGCATAGAGCTTTGCTACTTGGTGTGAAGCATTCTTTAGTGAACCTCTACCAAGATTGTTCAAATTATGACTCCAGGGTTAATATTGGTCCCAACCTGGGATCACTTGATTTTACCTAGCTTTATATCGGAAAACTGTAAGAAATCTTTTTCTCAGAAACTATTTGGCATAGAGCTTAGATATTTGGTGTGTAGCATTCTCTTGTGAACTTCTACCAAGATTGTTATAATTGTGGCCCCAGGGTCAATATTAGCCCCGCCCCAGGGTGGCTCGATTTAACATAAGACTTGTATAGGAAAACTTTAAAATATTTTCTTGTTAGAATCTATTAGAAACCCCAGGGTCAGTATTGGCCCCACCCAGCATCATCTAGTGAACCTCTGACAAGATCGTTCAAATTATGGCTCCAGGTCCAGTATTGGCCTTGCCCCGGGAGCACTTGATTTTACATATATTTGATATACAGCTATGAATTACACAGTTGCAGATAGAGAATTGAACAGTGGTATTAGTTGTCTTAGGTTTTGGCCTAGTTTTTATTTTTTACACCATTATCATTCTGTACTTGGATGATTGACCTGGGGCCAATGCCCCCATTGTTTAGTTATACTGGTAAATTAAAAATAATTATTTTTTTTAAATGTGATGATCAGCTTGGTTTGAGTTGTCAATAAATCTAAAACATCTCAAGTAATGATAACATGCTCAAAGATTGTTAATTATGTAATGAAGTAATGAAATGAATCCTCATTTTGTACATGTGTAACCTGTATACATAATGTCCAAAAAGCAATATTATTTAATTTTCTCAATTTTGGTCTGAAATTATCTATACTGAGGAACACTGTATTAATTTTTTTACAATTTCACGGATACCAAACACGTGGTTTCTTGAAAATGCAATAGAAATTTATTGCCTCCAATGAGAATTTTTTTGAATAATCCTTGTTTAACATTAAGTGCCAATCATATAGAAACTCATAATCATTTAGTGAATTAAAGGAGACAATAAGTACCTATGTGGTATCTTTTTTATACTAATCAAATTAAGTATTTTACAATTTTTTTGATGAATGCACAGCAATTAACTAGATGCTTTTATAATTTGTTTTGAGAGTCAGACGAAAATGGTGAAGAATTCACTGATTTATTATTAATGAAAATACTAGTTGTCATTTCATATAAATATTAAAATTCAGGAATATAACAGATGTGTGTGACATAGTCCATGAAATAGCTCCCAGTATTGACATTGTACTGTGTGAGATTCCACCAAGGAGACAAAGCAAGGGGAAATGGAGAATACCAGCACCTAAGTTGAAGAAGATGCAGGAGTGGATTGCTACAGCAAACAGTATTTTGAGAATCATCAGCTTATATACACCATATGTCAAATTCCTCAGTACATTTTTGGTATGAAACTAATATTTATCCTCTACTGGTTAGCTTATAATTTAAGGACTGCATATTTTCATCTTTATTTTTATTAAAATGTCTTCAGTTTCTGGTCTGATCAGTATAATATAATACTGTTTTACAAATCTACATGGTTATCATTCTGCTTTTTTACTCGAGGGAAATTTATGAGATTTCTTTTTTATCAGATTAAAAGTATATAGAAAAATTCTGGTTAAACGTCAATCCCTTGGAAGCAACAAAACCAAATTTGAAAATTGCAGACTCAGTTTTATTGAATTTGTTCATGAGAGATAGTGAAAAGTGTAACATCTCTCCCGCCCCCTATCAATCGCTTAAGTGGTATTCAAGCCTTGTACAGATTATTTTCAACAGTTAAAATATGTATATTCTTTAAATTGTAGAGTGCTCATCATCTGACTTTTGACGGACTTCATCTGAGCAGAGAAGGTGCTGAACAATGTTACAAGGTCATTGTAGAAGGTACCAGTGTGCGTGACAGACCAACATGTGACAACCACTCATCTTTTGATTTTGATTTGGAAGACTGGCCAGTTCTTGGGGAAGTTAGAATAAAGGAAACATTGAAGAAAATTAGATATGCAGATGTTGTTCAGACTGAGGTAACTTTGTCATTAAAAAGAGATAGGCATTAAATCTGTGAGTGTCTTTTGAGACCTGCATTATATTTCAACAGTGCTGAGTGCAAGTTGAAGTATCTTAAAATTCTATGCACACCAAAATTAAAAACAAAAATAAGAAATTATAAAATCTCTTCATTGTATTGTTCCTGCTATTGAAATTTACAGGAACAGTATATATTGGTATTCTGAAATATGCTGGTATGATTATTTGTTAGAACTTGGGCTTTGCTTGATTTGAATGTGTTGGTAATGATAATCAAAGAAAGTAAGAAACAGTATTGTATTGAGTTACAACTATATTATATGTCTTAAGATTGTCTTAACCACTCAATCTCTGTATAAACATTTTTTAATTATTTTGGTGACCAGACTATTCAAAGAAGTAATTTTATATGCCTTTAATATAGTAGAACTGTAATTTACCCCCATGTTGCTATTTTGTTGCAAGGCTTTTTCAGAAATATATGTGCAAGATGAGAGGGTAGAGAAACAGAAGAGCACTGAAAAAATTAAAGAGAAGCAGGTAATTGTTTTTATTTTTATTTTTTTGTTCACACTGACACTTTTATGGTCGTATGGCAACTTTAAGACAAGTTTTTACTGGTGGAGGAAAATTTGTGGGTGCCCCTCTGTGGACTATTTCATGAACATGCGGTGCTAAGTAGAACCACTGACTTTCTGCAAGCTAGCTGGATAGCTTTCTCACATGAAGGAATCCAAAGTTCCTGGTGGGATTAGAAACCCTAGCAATGACAGGCAAGTGAATGATGATCAAGTAAGGTTAAAAACTAAGAAAAGTTGCATATAAAAAGACTACATAGAAATATTTCTTCTCGCCTTTGTCATGATTCCTGTAATGTATATTGGCTTTTCAGATTGTATAACAAAAATGTAAAGCACATATATCAAATTAACAGAAAATAAACAAATAATTGCATAAATGTTATTATGACAATAAAGATTTAAGTATGTGTGTCCTTTCTACCCAGAATATTCATATCAAGTGCAGACAACCTAGTAAGAGAAGTAATGGGAAAAGCAGATTTGAAAGAAGACGCAACAAGTGGCTGAAGAAAAAGGTAATCATGCTACTGAAACTGTGAATTCAAATTGACATATTAAATTTGATCTATGTTTTATTTTTCTTTGCAAGGTAGTGCTAGCTTTTTCTATTATGATTGTATAATTTTTTTTATTTTTATGTATGGTGATGTAGTTTTAAGACTTTTTTGTACTATTTGTTTATTTAGTATGCTTTTACTCCTTTACTATAATTATGATACTTCAGGCTGCCTTTCTCTGCAATATCTCAATTATATGTGTTCCATGTTTGTCATGCTTTATATTCATAATAACATTTTTCAGTTTGCAAGGAATGTCAAGTTAAGGTACAATTTAAGAAAGTTTCTGTTTCTGATTAACATTCAGCATGCCCACTCAATTTTAAATGTAAGGGTACATGTACCATGTACCCCCTGTCATTGAAAATTGGGGGTACATTTCAAAATCTGGGGGTACACATAAGTTTAAACATGTTTTTGTTTGTAAGAACATTTTAGTCAACATAATATTAATGAACAGCTGTTTCACTTAGTATTACTACCCAGTAACACAGACACAAACTCATCACTTTAGGTAACAATATAACAGCCATTACAATCACTGGTATTTTGTTTAGTCCATATGATTATTACCCATAACCAAAATTTTGTATAGCCGAAATTATGTACATTTATTTCAAAATCTCTATTATTTATATTTTCATTTCATATGACATACGTAAATTTCACAATTGAAGGTAGTTGTTAAAAAATCAAGTGACTAACTTTTTGCTGATCATTGGAGAACTCAAAATACTTTTTGGCAGTTGTAAATATCCAAAACTTTTTAGTTCTTTTTTTCTTAAGACAGTACTTGTGACGTCAAAACATGACTAAAATATTTACGAATCAGACTGAGATGACTTTGAAAGCAGACATGCAATTGTGACCGGGTTTAGACTGTTCCTAACCATTGGTAGATGGCATAGGCTACCCCAAAGATTCATTCTGACGATTTTACTTTGCGTGCATGTACCCCCTGTTTACAATTTTTATGCGTGCATCTAGAATTTTGTGCATGAATTACGCACTGTAGTGCGTGAATGGGCATGCTGTCATTTAAATTGCATATTTTGTTTCATTCAAAAGTTGTTTGACCAATTTGAATCTTGAATGTTTATGTCGAATGCTAGATTGCTGTGTAATAGATTTTTATCTATTGTACAGAGTTAATCTGCAAGATTGTTGACGGTTAAGACTTTGTCTTGTTGTTTGTTAGAATAGAATTATGTTTTGACTAGATGTTATTATGGAAATAGGATATTTTGCTTTAAATCGTTGAAGTCAAAGAGCAGTTTATATATTTAATAACTGTTTATCTTAACTTATATCTTGTACAGTTATTATTGTTCATTTTCTTGTTTCATGTTGATTATTTGTTGCCTTCAAAAAGTTATTTTTTACCTTTTGTAATGTTTTGCTAAATGTAAGATGCATTATATGAGATCATTAAGACCATAGAAATGTGGTATTTTGATGGCATAAACAATGCAGTAAATAGTTGTTTATCCCCGTTTTTTTGGATATTTTTGCATGCCATTGCCCATCAAACAGTATGTATCATGAAATTTTTTTGTCCAAACTGAACAGTAGTCAGCCAATTTATTTGTTACATTGTATGCAGAATTTTCTTGTAGCTAGTTTTGCATGTCTATGTATCTCTGCTTCACCCAATTTTCCCAATATACCAATAATAAGACTATGTTGGTATTTCATATAATGTGTCACAACTCATTTCCAATATTTTGACAACGTCACACCTGTGCTTTATTAACATACTGTGTTAGATGTATATATATATATATTTTTTTTTTTTTTTTTAAGAATTAATTGAACTTATTTTAGGACATGTGTTACAGTATTTAATTCTCTTTGTTTCATGTCTTTGTGTAAAATGCCTAAGTTATGTATATATGTGCTATATTGTTTGTATGGCATGATATGTTGTGTGGTCATAAATGCTTATCTAAAACATGCTTACAAATTTACAGGAGTTTGGACCATTGCCAGGATTATGTTGTAGTCACTGTAACTGATGATGTAGCAGTGGAAGTGCCAGCTGGAAAATTACTTGGAGGATGTTTGGTTAGTTTTTTGATGACATTGCCTTTTAAGGCTTCTGTCTTTTTTATTAAAGAAATTTAAATATTATACTAAGTCATTTAATTATTGCAATGACTGGTATAAAAAAAATTTGAAGAAGCTTTGGGCAACTTTCAAGTTGATTGAAAATTTTTATGCCACAAAAGGAAAAATATAGCTTTAAAAATTCCCCGATTTAAAAATGTTAATGGCCCCTTTGGCCCCAAATTCTACTAAAAGAATAAATTGGGTGAAAAAATAGAATGTAATTATTTTCTGGCAAAATTATAAAAATTTTAAAGGTGGGGAAAAAAAATTTTTTAGATATTTCTGTTTTTCTTTTTTAGAATAATTCAATTTAAAAATAGTGTTTTGAAAATTGTTGTTAAAATTTTAACCTTCATTTGATTAAAGTTTTTCAGTTCATAATTAAAATTGATGCTTTTCAGAAGGCTAAAAAGGTCACTGTGCCAATATGCCAGCCAGTGCATAACATCAGTTATACCGATCATGAAATAAACAAATCAAGAAAAAAACAGGTAATTACTTATGCTATAATTGACAATTTTTATTGATAGTTACAGGACAAAGATTTTAAAAAATTCTGCCATCATTTCTGACCATGATAAGATAGTAGTAATATTTGAGTTCTAGGAAAAAATTGATTATAGTCATCCCAATAAGTCAAATAATACCAGCAACCTTGGTCATATGATAAAAATGTTCTTAATGTTTTAACAATGTTAGTGCAATATAAAACCCAACAAACAAAAGTTGATAATGTTCTTTTCTTTATAGAGATGGCTACCTTGCCCAGATTGTGATATTGTGTGTTCAAGAGATGACTTCCTGTTGGACCATGTTATAATACGTCATACAAAACTTCAAGAAACAGCACCCACTTCTCAATTAGATATAAAAGCTACTCATACAAGATTATTGGTATGTTCAAAAATTTGGATTCTATTACATGTATATAAAGTATATTCAGTTTTGGTTTATACAGAATTTATTTTATTTCCA
The DNA here is from genome assembly GCF_026571515.1 of Ruditapes philippinarum. Taxonomy (NCBI): domain Eukaryota; kingdom Metazoa; phylum Mollusca; class Bivalvia; order Venerida; family Veneridae; genus Ruditapes; species Ruditapes philippinarum. Next base: position 52,066 of record NW_026856036.1, read on the forward strand.
TTGTGTAAGAAGCTATAAGCTTATAGACACACTTTTGAATCCGTTCCTGGAACCAACCAGTACTGAGCAATGAGTGTAAAGTTTCTTCCTCAAGGAAACAACGACTTGCCCCTGACGGGGTAAGAACCTATGAGGTTAGCGATCATTAGATTACTAGTCCGAAGCCTTAACCACTCTGCCATGCCTTTCTGCTATTCAGTTTTAGATATCTTACTAAAGTAAGTTATTTTTGCACTGACAGGATTCAAATCAAGGGCCTTCTAATGTGGACCACTACAGCACTGAGCCACCTTACTAAACTTAACATACACTATCCATAAGATAGCTGTAAAATAGTTTAGAATCAATTGACACAATGCTAAGTACTTCTTAAATTATTCAAATCTGGTGTTCATAATAATTTTTTTATGCATTTTACCATAGACCAAAGATGAAAGATTTGAGGCCAGTCAGTACAACAATAGCTCTGAAGGAAAAGTTATATATCCACCACACTGTCATGGTAAGATATATGTATTAAAAGTACACTTAACTACTGTAATGTTTTACTTCACAACTTTATAAAAATAAGATATTGGCACTACTGGCAATTTTTATGTTATTTTGAAATACTATTTTAATATGCTCATTCACTTAAAATTGATTATTACACCCCAATATTCAGCTCGCCACACTCATTTTTGGAAATCCCGATGTCTTCCAAATACAGAATACTTTTAGTTGTGAGGACCGAAATGGGGTACTGAAATTATTCATTATTTTGTACAAAGAGAAGCAGTTTCCATACATAAAGTATAGCCCAACATAATTATATTAGGTCATTATATTAGTGCTATGTTTCACTTCAAATTGTTGAAGACACCATTTATCCGGTGTTTTTATAAATATTTTAATAAATATTTCATTCATAATATATAAGGCATACTAAATACCGGTAGAGATGTCCAGTAGTGGTATCCCGAAACAGTTACGTGACATGACATGCTTATATGCATGATAATTAACACATTTAAGCATTTGATTTATTAATAATTGGGTTATATAGGGTAAATTTTTGATATTATAACAAGTTTTCATCTTATTGTCTGCTTATCTATCAACAGGTAGTATTATTACAAAACCCTGATAGGGGCATCACATGACAGTATTTCAGCAATGTTTACATTTTGATAACACAAATATGAGTATTTAGAAAAAATAAATTTATGTACCTACTGCCGAACTTTTATTTAGATATTTTCCAGTTCATGCCTTTTTGTGATTAGATACCAATAATCAAAGAGCTTAGGTAAAAATCCAGCGTTTACATGAAAAATACAGGTACTGCTTCTGTACGGGAACTACTCGCATACTAGTAAACTTAGAATATCCTTACATTATCAAATTATAGATTAGACTTTAAAAACATATATAGATATACTCTTAAAGAAAGTATGACAAAAGTACTGATATATCCTTCTAGTTGTTTTCTAGTTGTTTAATGATTGATCATAGATTTATATGTTGGATTTCAGGTATTGAAAAAGATGTCAACACTGCAGAATTAGAAATTATCTTGTCCAATGATGTGAATCTGAATCCAGGCCCGGTAATGCACATTTAATATTTAATATTAATTTAAAAAAAATAAATACATCACATCCCTAGGGACATAGTATTCATCTTTTGTGTAGTACTTATCATTTGTATTTGTTGTCTTTCCTCTGAATTATTAATTACTGAGGTGCAAAGATGATGTTTATTGATAAATATTATTGTGATCAGGGTGAGTTTTAGTGACTGCCTTATTGTTTTTGGAAATTCCTGTATATCAGGAAAAAACATTACACCTGTTTAAAGTATTATACACTGAAACAATGTTTTTAATTCCAATTTATTTTCTTCGTTTAAAATGTACTTACTATTTAGACTGTTCGCTGCATGTGGGAAAATTGTGGAGAAAGAATTGCCAAAATTGGGGAGTTAGATGCACATGTCATTGCTCATGTTGTACGGGACAACTGTTGTAGATGGGAAGGTTGCCCAGGCTACACAGCAGAGATAAGGAACCTCTTAGAAATGCATGTTATTCGTCATGTCTATGATGTAAGTACTTGGCTTATGTATTTATTGCAATTGAATTGCTATAAATTTGTAAATTGTTGTAATGAATGACAATAGTTACTACTATTGATATTTTAAATTGAAAAGTATTCTTCAGCTCAGGTAGTTTGTTTCTTTACATTCCATCAATTTCTGTTGTAAGAATACATTTTTAAATGTATTTTGTGTTATATTATACAAAACATCAAATAAATGTACCTTAAATTTTCAGAATGAGAATTTGTTTCCAACATTGGAAGATTGGATTGCTGTACAAGCTGGTGGCAAATTATGCAATAAGACAAACTTGCACAATTGTCCTAAGCACCTTGTAAGTTAAATTTCATGGATATTTTTCTTATGATTTAAGGGGCCTGCTCCATTAATAGTCACAAGCAACATGCTTTTGGTAACAATTCTCTGACAACGATATTTCTAATTCCACTTGTTCTTCACTGCTTCTTCATATGATTCATGTAGAGAAGTTGGTCTCCACTTGGAGAATAATAATGCTAGCAGTGTTAATGATTCCCAGAACTCTTATTTGGTAACTGCCCTTTTCATTGTTAATTAAATAATAACTAAAAAATATTTTAACCAAAATTAAGAAATGAAAAATGAATCTAAGTATCTCATTGTTGAATATTGTCAACTAATACAGTATGTGTACCAATGATGTACAGTGTAACTGCTGAAAACCCAACACCCATGGGACTTGTCAAAAGTTGTTGATTTCAGAAATTTCCTGATTTCAGAGGTTTATGCCACAAAATGTCTTTTGTGGCCATTACTGTAATATCTTATGTAATAGTCTTTATTATCAGGATAATGATGTAAAGGAAAAGAATACATTTAAATTAACACTATATTTAATACTTGATCATAATGATACTTAGAAGGTTTTTTGTTCATTAAGACTATATCTAATGCAAATTTCTGAAATGACCATTATTTAAATATTGTTCTGTCTTCATTTGAATCAATTAAAGTTTGCTCATTTCTTATCTTACCCTGTTAAGTACAAATACCTTTAAATTTCTATCAGTTTGTAGAAATGTTGTTAAAAGCATAAACTTACATATTTTCTGATGCTAGTTAATTAATTAGTACATCAAATGCAATAA